>NW_017679606.1:10766-16265 GCF_001879085.1 Nicotiana attenuata
TGAAGACACGCGTTCACATCATTGCGGCGTTCGAATCGGCAGTTCAGTGTGGTTTAACCTTGCATTAGTAAGTCTTCTTTTTTTTTTATCGTTCAATTTATATGTGTTTAAGATTAGTTTAATCCATGATTAGTGTTCTAGGTTTTAGTATTACGTTTTTGATTAGTAGTTTTAACTCAATAAGTGTTCCTCTTGTTTTTTTTGATTTTTTGTTAGTATAAATGTTAGTTGATTTATGTTTTATTCTTGATTCTGTTAGTTTAATTCTTGTTCATGGTTAAATCTGTTCTTATGATCCTCTTCAGTTTAGTTTAATTATGTTTTTGTTTCAATTCAGTGTTTAACTAGTTCATTAGATTGGATTTTTAATGTTGTTGATTTTTTTTTTAGGATTAATTTGACTAGAATTAGTTCCCAGCCCGGACTGATTATGTTGATTGTTAGAATTTCTATTAGTTTTAGGTGATTGGATATAGCTGATTAGAATTATTTGGTTCAACTATGGTTAAATTGCAATAAGGATAACAAGGCTGGGGCGGGATAGTAATTTCAGATTAAGTCCAAGGGTAGTGTAGGTAGTTCAATAGTAAGGAATCCTGCAAATAACTAAATTGGAAACCCCTAGAGTGTTCTGGATGGGGTGTCAATTGTAATTTCAGAAACTTAATGAAGTGACTTGAGTAGCAAGTCAAGAATTGAAGGACTAACTAGCTAAAAAGAGAAGTTAAAAGGACTAAAAGGGTAAAAAATAAAAGCTGGAGTTTGCCCTAGTAACTTGCTTATAAAGGCATTGTTACTTGGGGTTCAATTCAGGGGGGGAGGAGCCTAAAAAACATACTGAAAAGCTTCTGCAAACGGGAGGCAACAAAACTCCAAAAAATCACTATTCCATTGAAATTTGTAGGGTAGTTTGAAAGCTCTCATGTTCTGAATTAAAACTCCAGCTTATCCAAGGGTTGAAAATGGCTTGAATTTTCGGGTGTTTCTGTAATTGTGGATTTCAGAAGTTCCTGGGGTCATTTCTGGGTTTATTTGAGTTGATTCAAGCTGGTTTTGGGTTTTCACTGGTGATATTCATTTGAAATTGATTACTGGCTGCATAATATCATTTCTGGGTTAGAAAATCATCCAAGGCTGCTGTTGATTGCTGTGTACTGCTGCTGACTTTTTCCTTTTGTTTGCCTCAAATTCCAGGTACTTATTTTAGCCTCAAATGACTTATGAATGCGAGTCTGATGTATAGTCAAATTGGAAGAAAAATTAAAGTGCAAGCTGTATTTTACCTTTGTTTAAATACAATGCAATTTTGTATTCATTTGGACACTATAACATGTACATTGAGAGGACTGTATGGACTGTGACTTAACCGACTGTTATATGCTATAGAACCATATAAATACTCTGTTGAACAGTGTTAGGCTTAATTCGTGTTAGTCCTGTTATCATGTTTGATAATCAAACTTAAAACATGATTTTAGTTTGATGAAATTAGCCAGTTCGTCACAAGGTTTCGTTTGTTACATTGTTTACTCAAAACTAGAGAGGACACCAGTGACTACTCATGAATTTACATGTCCATAATACAGATGTTAAAAGGTAGGTTGTTCGAGTTCCAGGTTATTTGTATGCTTTTCACTTGAATCGTGCACGATTGCCTAGTTTTAAAATTAATGGATCCCTTATTACAATAACTGTAAAAAGAGTTTAATAGGCCAATTTGAAATCAAGATTGCATTTCGTTTAATTCACAATAAAATCGGACATCTTGTGTCCGGTGAGACTTAGGCTTGGTCAGGTGATAAAAGCCCAATTACAATTGGCTTCATAAACTGGAGCATAGCATAACTCCACAAATACAATTCACTCTCAATTTGGGCTCCTGAATAAGCCCACTGCTTGATGGACTCTCGTCCAAAGTATGCTGAAATTCATTATTGTGGAATTGGTTTAGATGCCCTACTTCATAGTTTAATATAATATAAATTTGGGCTTTCGAGTTAGGTGGTGGGTTCAAATTAAAAGGCTTTGTCCTTTTGTTTGAATCCGGACTTGAACTCGAAGCCCGAATTTTATAACATTGATTATTTAGGCCCTTTTAGAGACAAGATTAAATAGAAAATCATAGCATGCTTTAGGATATCCTTTAAATAAAAGTGGGACGAGCCTCGCCAAACAAATCTATAAATTGCGGGGCCCCCATTAAATGCTTATATTAAAATATTTTAGAAATTGGGCAAGCCATTTAACAAATTTCTATGGCTTCCCGCAAAGATATCAACACGCTAGTTGCTTTGGGCGCGAATTTTAATAATATTACTTTCCTAAACTTGGGTGTGCATTTCATGCAACCCAAATCCAAATCCCAAAACGTTGAATAAGAGGTGTTTAGGATCCGAGTGCATTTCATGTGACGTGATCCAAAAACACGCTCTTAAACGGCGTTCACTTTCGTAAAAACAAGATAACTAAAAGCGGTAAATGATCTTAAAAATTACATTATAGGTTGGAATATGTATTAAAATCAGATTTTTTTAGCCATTTATAATAATTTAAGCGACCGTGCTAGAACCACGGGATCCGGGGGTGCCTAACACCTTCCCTCGGGTCAACAGAATTCCTTACACAGAATTTCTGGTTCGCAGACTCCAATTGGGAAGTCGAAATTTTCCTCGATTTGGGATTTAAATTAAATCGGTGACTTGGGACACCAAAAGCCAATCCTATCCCAAGTGGTGACTCTGAAAAATAAATAAATAATCCCATTTCGAATAATGTCACTTTAAATGGAAAAACTCCCTTATACATTATCCTTCGGGGTAGGTGTGTAAAAAGGAGGTGTGATAGCTCTGGCGACTCTGCTGGGGACACGAACCCAGAATTTTGATTCAGGGTTCAAGAATTCGAGCTTAGTACAATTGTTATATTTGGCTTTATCTGATTTTTCCACATGTTCCATGCTATATGTGCTAAATGTTTTACCGCTTTGATATTTGTTGAAATTGTACATATAAACTGTCGCGAATCCCTTCCTCTTTCTGAGTCTTCTACATCATGGAGAAGGGTGCACTTCGTGTAGCTTCTCTTCTGTTTAGAGTCTTTTCCCATTTAGAACGAGGTTGGATAAGTTGCAAAGCCGGCGGAGCTTCTGTATCCCCGGTACGCTGCCTCCCCCTCGGCCCGAGTTGTCCGCTCGAGTAAGCCAGGTCTAGACCAATAAACCTAGGGTTAAACCTAGAAGAACAAAACCTCATGCCGGATCCCTAATAGGACGTTTGTTTGCATCATGTGCATTTGACTTAGGGGACTCAACACAGGGGTTGGGTCCGTCTAGGACAGGTGACCTGAAATAAACTGACCATCCTGATGCATCTTATGTGCTACTTGCGCATTTATTTGCTCGGCTTTGCATGTTGACCGGTTTGTCTAAATGAGTGAATTATGAAAATAAGCAGTGTGAGGACTAAGTGAGGGTGACCATTTGTTTTGAAAAAACCACAATGCCCAAATAGTACCGAAATGCTGCCGGATTTTGAAAAATGAAAAAAAAAGAAAAAAAGGGGGGAAAATATTTGAAAACATAGAAAAGAAAAATTGTTGTTCAAAATAGTTTTGATTTTGGCAAATCTGCCCGAACTACGCTGGTTTGATTCTCACCGGATGTGAGATACGTAGGCAACCCTCATCGGGTCCAACCTCCCTTTTTGCAAAAATAGCCAAAAAATGTCAAAATTTTAATTTTGGTCACAAATAAGTCAGGTGGTGCCATTCTTGCTTAAAATAAGCCGAATGTCCCCAAAAGGACGCCGGAAGGCCGTTTTTGCAAGAATAGCCACCCTGAGTCATTTAAATGGTTTGCGGGCACAGCCTTAAAATCTTCCTCCCGGAAGTGTTGAAAGGCTGTATTTGCAAATCCAAGTCCTTATTTTCTAAATAAAGAATTTTGCACAAATAGCCGTTTTTAAATAAGTCATTAAATTCCCCTAAATAAATGTGCAGGATGAATTCAAGTGACATCGAGACCTTCTCAGTCCTGAGCGAGATCCCTTTGAAACTCCATATGTGGTGGCATGACTTGGGAAAAGGAAGCAGAGATACTGTGGTTAAAATCCTGGGCGGTCTTGTAGATTTATTGAAAATCAGACCAAGGAAGGATGTCATTGAGGCACTGATTCCATTTTGGGACCCGACCCGTAATGTATTCCGGTTTTCAAATTTTGAACTCACACCCACATTGGAAGAAATTGCCGGATATGCCGGTCTCAACGGGAACTTCCGCGGTAGATACCCTTTGGCCCCACGACCGATAACTCTTCATAGGTTTTTGGACTTGTTGAACATCAGTCGGGATATTCAGGACCCGCATCTGGCAAAAGGATGTTGTACACTACATTTCCTATATCACCGGTATGGTAACCCCAAAGGTTTTGAGGAACCCAATACAGGATTAACACATGCTGGAAATAAGGACAAATGGGAAGCCCGACGGGGATTAGCCTTCATGGTGGCCTTTTTGGGAGTGGTAGTTTGTCCTAGAAAAGATGGTCACATAGACCTTGGCCTAGTAGGAATGCTAGATGTTGCTATGAAGAAACCTACTAGCACAGTGGTTCCCCTGATTGTAGCAGAAATATACCGAGCTCTGACCAAATGTCGAGAAGGGGAGAAATTCTTTCAAGGTTGCAATTTGCTCTTGCAGTTATGGATACAGGAACATCTTTGTCACCGCACAGGATATATGAACTACGGCTTAACCGGGTTGAGTTGTATTGTAGAGTTCGAGACCCGAGTTACAGGTATTGAGTTCCCGGAGGGTACTGAGGCCTGGTCGTCATGTTTAAGATCCCTCACTGTAGATAAAGTAGAATGGGCTTATGGATGGCTTCCTCCTACTGAAGCTGTGTACACATCGGCAGAAGTCCCTTATATTCTTTTGATGGGTATTCGAAGCATTCAGCCCTATGCTCCTTACCGCGTTCTGCGACAATTTGGAAGGTTCTAGATGGTGCACAGCGATGAAGACCTGAGTGGGCAAGTTATTGAGTTGGGCCCAAAAGCTGCATTCCCTGAAGGCTGCATCCGAAAGATATGGAATGAGTGCAGGTACCTTGAGCCTAAAACTATAGTACAGGACCGGGCCAGAGGTGAGATAGATCCCAAATACTTGGTTTGGTTCGGTAAAAGGTTTCAAATCCCCGAGAGACCCGCCAAAAGGCCACACGTGCAACAATTAACAATCGAGGCTCAGGTGCAGTGGGATTGGTTGGCTAAAGAAAAGGAGTACAGAGCTCGAATTGGAGCATTGGAAAAACAGGTTCAGGAGCTTCGGTTCGAAAACAGCTTGCAAGCCGCAGCTGATGAAGGTGATAAAAAGCAATTGGCCCAGGAGAATGAAGCTCTCAAGGCCCAAATTCAACAACTGAAATTAGATGCAAGGAATCGAGAAAGAAGTCTATCCGACGAGAGATTGATAAGAGGGTTGAAGAAACAAGTCCTGGACTG
>NW_017679607.1:0-16253 GCF_001879085.1 Nicotiana attenuata
ACAACTGGGCTCCTTTAATTAAGGAGTCTAGTTCAAACGGTGAGTCAAGGTAGAATAAGGAAAGAAATCAATTCCGCAAGACTGATTAAGGCAAGGAATCACATAGTGCATAATCAAGGCCAAATACATAGTGGGTAATTAAGGAAAAGTTGAAATAACCGTGTAAAAAATAGGGTATGAGTTCGAGAATCAAGTAAAGGGATCCTTAATTAGATTGTAATCCTAGGGAATCCTAAAATAATTAAGGACAGCATCACATAATTATAGAAAAATTTCAAAATTGGTACAACATTGCATAAAGAATACACGAGATCATATATTTAAGGAAAGCATCACAAGCACGAGATTTTTACACAAAAGGATCAGCACAAATCATCAAATAACAGCCAGTAGGGTAAATGTCAGAATTATCAAGCATTTAAATAGCAGTCACATAATTAACAGGAAGAAACATTCATAGAAATCAATAGGAGGAGGTCATAGTAGCGAATTAAACAGGAGTCACGGAGAACACATGAATGCACACGATTGGGTAAAAAGAAGATATACATAATAAGGGTTAACCTAAAATTGGGGTTCAGCATAACAATCAAGGAAACAAGAAAGCATAAAACAACCGATTAAACACAATAGAGGCGTTTAAAAATCAAAGAAATGTTTTGAGAATATGGTCGAGAAAACCCTAGTTCTTGAAATCGTTAAAACCGGAATTTTTTCGGAGGAAAACACGAAGAAACTTCATAAAACCGTAAATATAAAACGGATCTTAAAAGAAAACCTAAAATATAGAGAACTAGGGTTTCATGGAACCCAGAAAAGAGGGCAAACCTCATGAACAACATAGATTTAGCCGAAGATACTGCAAACTTACTCAAATGGTCGGGGATTGGCCGGAAAATGGCAAGAGACCCATAGGGTCCGTTCCAGGTTCATCTGAGGAGCCTAGGATATCACTGAGGGATTGAGAGGCGAGTAGATGACCAAGAGGTAGTGAGGAGCCATAGGTTCCGGTGAGAACATTGGTCGGAGAAGGTGAACAGACCCCATCGGAGGGGGAGAAGCCAAAGGGCTTCTAGAGAGTACCAGATAGGTAGAGAGAGAACGAGAGATAGAGAGAGATGAAGAGTCTCGAAAATGAGACGGGGGAAGGGGGGTAGGTGAGGGTTTAATTATGGTAACTTAATCTGGGCCATTGATCTCATTTGATCAACGACTCAGATTAAAACGGGAGTGGACCGGGTCAATCAGGGATTGGGCTGGGTTGGTTCAGATAGGGTATTGGGACGGTTTGATTGAGGTTAATTGGGGCTGATTTTAGGCAAAAATTGAAATGTAATGAGCTATGTATTAAATAGCCAATTCTCCCTTTTTAATTTAATAAAAATAGTTAAAATGATTTTAAAAACAAATTAAAAGCACTGAGCTAGTTAAGAATATATAAACGTTAATCTAAAAATATTGGGAACAATTTTATAATTGTAAAACGCTATTAATTGTAATATAGGCTATAATTGTAATTTTATGCAGTTTAGCTTTAAAATTATCAAATAAATTTATAAAAATATGCCAAAATCACCTTAATTATATTGTGGTGTAAATATGAGGATGGAAATAAATTACTCACCAAAATGATAGTTTTGGGAATAATTATTGGATTTTGTACTGCTAAAACAAAATAATAAAATAATTTTAAAAAGCTTTAAAAATTAGGAAAAATGTCAAACTTCTTGGGCATACTTATATATGCATGTACATGCTATTTTGAGAATATTTTGAGTATAAAAATAGGTAGGGAAAAATTGGGTATCAACAGCTGCCCCTCTTTACCCGGGAAGGATGAAAGAGTTGTCGAGTAAAGATATGATGACCAATTTTGACCGAAAGAAACGGCTTGAAAAAGGTCTTGACCGAGCTCTAGTTCATGAGCTGCCTACATATCCCTGGTCTTACAGGAATTAGGTCGTATGTAGTTCGGGATACACCGGCAAAATATGCCGATGAAGGTTTTGAAAAGGAAGGACGCAATATTTAGGTTGGGAAGGATGGTCAGGGACCGATGGGCTGCGGGAACCGGAGTGAGATCGCTCCTGCTGTAATGGCCGTTGCTAGCTGGTGTACCTGCAAATGAGCAATACAAACATATTGTACATAAACTTAAACGTGATGCAAGTTCCCGTTGGACCATGAATGATGTCTCCGGATGGGTAGGATGACGTCCTCGGACCATGACGTCCTGGGCCATGAAGCGTATAATAAAGGATTCGCAGGCTAGGAAATGACGTTTCTCGGGCTATGATAATGGTGCCTCCAAACCATGATGCCATTGAATAATGATGTGCAAAAGATAAAAACGGGGGTCCTCAGGCCATGGCATGGCGTTCTCGGGCTATGAAAATGGTACCTCCGAACAATGACGCCTTTGGACAATTTGGTGATATTTCAGCCCATGAAATGCAAGATTTGGCGATAGTTCAGCCGATGTAAAATATAAATGACGAGATTTCAGCCGACAGAGATTTAAATAAAGTTGGTGATATTTCAGCCGACAAAGATTTAAATATAAACGGGCGATCTTTCAGCCGATATAGAGATTTAAATGAAGTTCGCGATATCTCAGCCGATGTAAAGCATAAATATAAATGGTGGTATTTCAGCCGATGTAAGGATTTAAATAAAGTTGGCGATATTTCAGCCATGTAGATGGAGACAGTGCTTAGTCTCGGAAGGCAGAAAGGTAGCTTTATGCAATGCAAGGAAATGCAGGATGGAGGTAGTGCTTAACCTCGGAAGGAAGAAAAGTAGCCTTATGCAATGCAAGGAAATGCAGGATGGAGGTAGTGCTTAACCTCGGAAGGCAGAAAAGTAGCCTTATGCAATGCAGAGAAATGCAGGACGGAGACAGTGCTTAGTCTCGAAAGGCAGAAAGGTAGCCTTATGCAATGCGCGAAATAAAGGTGAAGAGTAACGAGATTTGTTAGCTGAGAGACAATAGCTGCTAGTTGATTGTCACCGTGGCAACTGGGGATGTCGCGTGGGAATAGCACTTGTACGTGAGCAATGATCCTGAGAGTTGTACTCCTACAGAGTATGGATATGTAACCGTTTTTGATGGTTCTATGTTTTGGGGTGCCTGCATTCAGAGAAAGATCGTGAGTTTTGTCAAGGGGGAAGGTTAGTTCGTCTTCCCGTGGACTCCGCTCGTCCCACTTGGCTCTGGTTTTTGTTGGGGTAGCATCGCTAAACAAAGCAATTTTGATAGTAGCCATGCATGATTTAGTAAAAATATGATATAACTATGTAATTAAAAATGATTTTCTTTTAGATGAACTGACGACTGCGACGCGGTTCAAGACATTGCGACCTCTTTTGCTCCGGAATTTTGAGGGTCCTCCTCAAAATTCTGCCCCAGTTTACTGGGCTGGTGCCTCTGACGGCTGCGCGCGATGAATGGCTGAAAGTCAACTTCGGAATTTTGAGGGTCCTCCTCAAAATTCTGCCCCAGTTTCCAATATTGGGGGGGGGGGGGATGAAAATTTTATTAAATTGTGACCGAACCCATAGGGCTGCCTACGTATCCCCTCTTAAACGAGAATCAGGTCAGGCTTAGTTCAAAATACATCATACAGAAATTATAACGATTACACATAATAACGCTTGACTGCATCTGAATTAATTGGCTTTGGCCCGACTTCTCCGTCCATTTCTGCGAGTATGAGGGCTCCTCCTGTTAGGACCCGATGAACCATGTACGGGCCTTGCCAGTTAGGGGAGAACTTTCCTTTGGCCTCATCCTTATGCGGAAAAATCTTCTTCAGCACCAGCTGCCCCGGTGTGAATTGTCTCGGCTTGACTTTTTTGTTGAAGGCTCTGGACATCCTATTCTGATACAATTGACCGTGGCAAACTGCATTCAGTCTTTTTCCGTCTATAAGGGCTAACTGCTCATAGCGACTTTTTACCCATTCTGCATCTTCAAGTTCCGCTTCCTGTATAATCCTCAGGGAGGGAATCTCTACCTCGGCTGGGATGAGTGCCTCGGTACCGTAAACCAACATATAGGGTGTCGCCCCGGTTGATGTGCAGACTGTGGTATGGTACCCCAATAAAGCAAAGGATAGCTTTTCGTGCCACTGCTTGTGTTTCTCTATCATTTTCCTTAGTATCTTCTTGATGTTCTTATTGGCCGCTTCTACAGCTCCATTCATCTGAGGTCTGTAGACTGTAGAATTCTTGTGCTTGATCTTGAACGTCTCACACATTGCTTTCATCATATCACTGTTGTGGTTGGAACCATTATCAGTGATGATTGACTCTGGGATGCCGAACCGGCAAATGATATGGTCGCGGACAAAGTCTGCCACAACCTTCTTGGTTACTGCCTTATATGATGCTGCTTCAACCTATTTAGTGAAATAATCAATTGTCACTAGAATGAACCTGTGCTCGTTTGATGCGGCAGGCTCGATAGGTCCGATGACATCCATTCCCCAAGCGGTGAATGGCCATGGCGAGCTTGTTGCATTAAGCTCGTTAGGAGGCACCTTTATCATGTCTGCATGAATTTGGCAGCGATGGCATTTTCGGACATACTGGATGCAGTCCATCTCCATAGTCATCCAGAAGTAACCAACTCGAAGTATTTTCTTGGCTAAGATGAAACCATTCATGTGCGGGCCACAGGTCCCTGCATGAACCTCCTCCAACAACCTGGATGCTTCCTTTGCTTCGACACATCTTAGTAATCCCAAATCGGGAATCCTCCTATACAGGATTCTCCCGCTGTGAAAGAAGTGATTGGATAACCTCCGCAGTGTGCGCTTTTGAGTAGCGTTTGCAAGCTCCGGATATTCTCTTGTCGCCAAATATTCCTTGATGTCATGAAACCATGGTTTTCCATCTGCTTCTTCCTCGACATGACCATAGTAAGCGGGTTGATCCTGGATTTTTATCGGGATAGGATCAATGAAGTTCTTATCCGGATGTTGAATCATGGATGATAGAGTGGCCAATGCATCGGCGAACTCATTCTGGACTCTGGGGACATTCCGGAGTTCTGTCCTTGTAAACCTCTTCCTCAACTCCTGTACATGATGCAAATACGGGAGTATCTTGGAGTTCTTGGTTGCCCATTTTTCTCGAACCTGATGTATGAGCAAGTCTGAATCCCCGATCACCAGTAACTCCTGAAGGTTCATGGCAATGGCCAGCTTGAGCCCTAAGATGCAGGCTTCGTACTCAGACATATTATCGGTACATGGGAACCTGAGTTTGGCAGACACCGGATAATGCTGACTTGTTTCTGATACTAGAACTGCTCCTATGACAACTCCTTTAAAGTTTGCTGCTCCGTCGAAAAATATTCTCCAACCATCATAGGATTCTGCAATGTCTTCTCCTATGAAAGAGACCTCCTCGTCAGGAAAATACGTTTTTAGAGGCTCGTATTCTCTGCCCACGGGATTTTTGGCAAGATGATCTGCCAGTGCTTGTTCTTTGATCGCTTTCTGGGTCACGTAGACAATATCAAATTCACTCAGCAGGATTTGCCATTTGGCTAGCTTGCCCATGGGCATGGGCTTCTGAAAGATGTACTTCAGCGGATCCATCCTTGATATGAGATAAGTGGTATATGCATAGAAATAATGCCTCAACTTCTGAGCTACCCAAGTCAGAGCACAACAGGTGCGTTCTAGCAGGGAATACCGGGCCTCGTACGGGGTGAACTTCTTGCTGAGATAGTAGATGTCTTGCTCTTTTCTCCCTGTTTCATCATGTTGTCCCAAAACACAACCGAATTCCCCATCCAGTACTGCAAGGTAGAGCAATAACGGTCTACTCGGTTCGGGCGGAACTAGAACTGGCGGCGTTGACAGGTATTCCTTGATTCTATCGAAGGCTTTCTGACAGTCATCAGTCCATTTAGTGGCGGCGTCCTTCTTCAACATTTTAAAGATTGGTTCACAAATGACAGTGGACTGGGCTATGCCGCTGCTGATGTAATTGAGTCTCCCCAAGAAACTCATAACCTCTTTCTTGTTCTTTGGCGGTGGCAATTCTTGAATAGCCTTAACCTTTGACGAATTCAGTTCTATTCCTCGTTGACTTACGATGAACCCAAGCAGTTTTCCGGCAGGAACCCTGAATGCACACTTGGCGGGGTTCAGTTTCAGATTTTACCTTCTCAATCTATTGAAGAACTTCCTTAAATCTTCCATGTGGTAAGTGGCTTTCTTGCATTTGATGATGACATCATCTACATNCCCAGCATTCTTTAATCCAAACGGCATCATCTTGTAACAATACATCCCCCACGGTGTAATGAAAGACGTTTTCTCCGCGTCTTCTTCGTCCATCCATATCTAATGGTACCCAGCAAAACAATCGACGAATGACTGCAGCTCGTGCTTGGCGCAGTTGTCAATCAGGATGTGTATGTTCGGCAAGGGGAAGTCGTCTTTCATACTGGCCCGGTTGAGGTCCCGGTAGTCGACACAGACTCTGACCCTCCCATCCTTCTTTGGCACTGGCACAATGTTGGCCAACCAGGTTGGATACTCCACTACTTTGAGGACCTTGGCTTTGACTTGCTTGGTAACTTCTTCCTTGATTTTCAAACTCATGTCTGGCTTGAATTTCCTGAGCTTCTGCTTTACCTGCAGACATGTCGGATCTGTTGGCAGTTTGTGAGCTACAATAGATGTACTGAGACCGGTCATATCATCATATGACCAGGCAAATATGTCCTCATATTCTTGAAGGAACTCCGTGTACTCTCCCTTTTCTGACGGTGACAGGTGAACACTAATGCGTGTTTCCTTGACGTTTTCTGTATCTCCCAAGTTGACAACCTCAGTTTCGTCCAGATTGGGCTTAGGCCTATTCTCAAAGTCCTCAACCTCTTTAATGACCTCTTCTGGTATTTCATCCTCTTCTGAGTCTATATCCGTTTGTTGCGTTATCTCGTTGCATGTCACATTCGTCGGTTCATCAAGACAAGTAATAGTAATGCTATGTAAAAATAAAGTAAATGATAGAGAAAATAATAAGAGCGCGATTTATAAGAAACTGAAATACTTTGATAAATTCCAAAATTGTTTTGAACATCGGAGCCTTTTTCAAAATTTAAAGATAATACTGAAAGGAAATCAACTAGCAAAAAAGTAAAAGATAATGCATAGTGCTTTGTTCATCCTTGCTACCCCGAAGCTTTCCGGGCCTTGGTGGTTCTGATGGACCAATTGTGGAGGCGCGCTCCTCGGTTCACAGCTTGTATGGAAGGGCCTTCCTCCTCAAAAATGACATGACAGTCCATATTGTCTTGTTCCAAGAATAGATTCATCATTGCCGCCAATGTTTCATCTTCCTCTGACCCATATATGATGTCTGCTGGCTGGAAAGTTTGCTCCAGGCGGGGTATCAGGTACTCCAGCGGATAGTAAGGGCCGCGCCATGGTGACGACCAGTTCCTGAATTCTTGCAAAGTATATCCATACCCTAACCCGAAGGTGGTGCCATGCTTCTTCAGTTTGATAGGCTTGGTCATTCCCTGGAGGTTTTTGCCGAGCCCTTTGCCAGTTCATACCCGCTCCAATTTAGTATACTTTCTATCTTGTTATCCCACCACTTATCTTTGTCCATAGCGTTGACTCGCTCAATGTGATGGTAGGTTTCTCCACCTAACTTCCTTCTTCCTCCAATCGCTGGGATGGTCTGGCGACTGTATATGGGGTTACTACCGTCGCCGTGAATAATCACCTCTTGGTGATTCTACTCGAAATTTACTGCCCGGTGCATGGTTGAGTCTACAGCTCCAGTGGCGTGGATCCAAGGCCGTCCCAGTAGTAAGTTGTAAGATGCAGGGATGTCTATCACTTGAAAATCAACATCGAACCAAGTTGGTCCCATTTGCAGACATAAACTGATCTCCCCAATAGTGGACCTTTGGGAACCATCGAAAGCTTTGACGTTGATAGCCCCATCCTTGATTTCATGTAGACTCTTCCCCAATGTTTTGAGGGTCACCAGTGGACAAATATTGAGGTTGGACCCTCCATCAATCAAAGTCTTGGTGATGAAATAGTCTTCGCATTGCACAATGATGTGCAACGCTTTGTTGTGGCTTAACCCTTCTGGGGGCAACTCATCCTTGTGGAAAGTGATTTTATGACTCTCCAATATCTGCCCGACCATGTTTGCCATATCTCCTCCAGTTATGTTACTGGGTACATATGCCTCGCTTAGTATCTTCATCAGGGCATTCTTATGTGTCTCGGAGCTTTGCAACAAAGCTAAGATGGAGATCTGCGCTGGTGTTTTATTTAATTGATCAGCAACTGAATATTCTTTTGCCTGTATCTTCCTCCAGAGATTATCGGGTCCGATTTCAATAGGCCGTCCAGAGGCCTGCTTACTTGATTCACCTAAGTGCTCCGGAGTATATACCCTGCCGGTTTTGGTCATACCCTGTGCTGCAATCGCCTCTCCAGACATAGTTTTCCCCTTCCTTCTTGCCTCGGCGGTGTAATCCCAAGGAATTGCCTGTGTATGGAATGGAGTGGTAGCTGACATCGCCACAAGAGTGGGCACCCTTGTCCTGGGAGGTAACACTGCAACTTCAAATGGTATAGGTGCTTTTGGAGACCCAAACTCAACCTCAATTGGCTCTGTGGCCTTAGTGGATGACGGTGTTTCAAGCTCGAGAGGCACGGACATGTTTACTTCAGCATCCCCAGAGGGCTAGATCTGGACTACAATCGGATTTAGTGTGATTGTTGGTTTCTTGGGCTCGTCACCTTCGGCAATTAATCCAATTGACCCTTTGGGGTCCCAATCATCTTCTACCTCGATCATATTCACACCTCCACCCTTATGATCAGGCAAGGGATTGTTGCGAACATTAGGAGCAGGCTCCTTCGCCATGATGATTTTGTTGTCAATTAGAGCCTGGATTTTATCCTTCATAGATCGGCACTCATCAATGGTATGCCCTTTCATGCCGGAATGGTATGCACAGGTTTTGTTTGGGTTGATTTTATGGGGTTATGGCAGGGATTGGGGTGACGTAACCGGCGGCTTTGAGTCTTTCATATAGCTGGCCAATTGGTTCGGCGATGGCGGTGTATTGCTTGGGAGGTCTACGATCGAAGTTAGGGCGTGGCCTGGGGAAGTTTTGGCGGGCGAGAGGTGATTGGTAGTGAGAAGGTTGAGCATTATAGGCTTGGTAGATGGGTGCGGGTTGGGAATATCTTGGTGAGGTGGGTTGATATGTAGGGGATGGAGATGATTGGTAAGTAGGTGATGGAATTTGGTAAGAGGGCGGAGGTGCTTGGTAATTAGGGATAGGTTGATATGTGAGAGAAGGTATCGGGTAGGCTTGGTATTTTATTGGGGATTTCGTTCTCTGTGCAACCATCACGGCACTCACATCCTTTTTCTTGGACGTGCCACCAGATTGTAAGGCTTTGTTGGTAGCCTGCGATGCCTCAAAATTAGTGACCATACCGCTCTTAATGCCTTCCTCAATCCTTTCTTCTAGCTTGATGATGTCGGAGAATTTCTGGCCCTCTATCAGCATCAATCTCTCATAATACTGTGGATCCTGAGCTCGGACGAAAAACCTGTTCACCTGTTCTTCCTCTAAGGTCGGCCTGACCTTAGCAGCTTCTAATCTCCAACGAGTAGCATACTCGCGGAATGCCTCTGTAGGTTTCTTCTTCAAATTCTGGATGTAGAAGACATCTGGCGCATTTTCTGTATTGAATCTGAACCTGTCCATGAAATCGGATGCCATTCCTACCCAGCTTGTCCACTTCTTAGGATCTTGGCTAATGTACCAAGACAACGCAACACCTTTCAAACTTCTCATGAAGAGCTTCATGCGAATCTTTTCATCTCTTCCGACACCGACCAGCTTATCACAGTAGGTCCTCAAATAGACCCTAGGATCTCCCGAGCCATCAAACATCTTGAACTTAGGAGGTTTGTACCCCTCGGGAAGTTCGACGTCTGGCTGAATGCAAAGGTCCTCATAATTCAACCCCTGGACTCAACTAGTCAGTTTCTTGAGCTTAGCGGCCAGGTTCTTGATGAGAGAGTCTTTGTCATTAGACTCCTGTGTGCTTGAAGTGTATTGTGGCATGGTTTCCACGTAGATGGGGGTGTGGTGGGGATGATCATTTGGTGGTTCAGGAATGAGGAGCGGGGTGTTGTGACATGTGTTGCAATTTTGATGGGTAGCAGGTTGTTTTTGCAGTTTCGGGATGTTCTGTGGAGGTATAGGGTTTTGAGCATTGAGAAAGTTGACGTCTGGAGTAGTGAGGGAGAATGACAAGTTTGCCAAGTTCCGAACTTGGTCCAGTTCTTCTTGAAATTTCAGTAACTTCTGTTCGAGCTGGGTGGCACTTTCCTTGGAAACCTGAATACCCTGAGGAACCTCTACCCTTTCAACTGAGTTCTCCTTCCTGACGTTGTTCAAGTCTTCCATTTTTGCTTTGTTCTTGTTTTTGATAGGACTTGGAGGAGGATGAAGTGGAGGGCCCTTAGATCTTGTGGAGTAGGATGATGATGCTAGAGTGCACGACTAACCTTTTGGGGAGGGGAAGAAAACAAAGGTAAAAACAAAAAGGTAATAAGTTAGTACGGATTCTGAGGAAAATATTGCAATATTTAAACACATAGTATAAGAATATAACTCGTGTCCTAAGTTGGGTGCCTCATTGTGCCTGAGGTAGGCCTAGCGACAAGTTGATTTGGAGAACTTATAATGCTAAATGCCTCATTTTATTGATAAAAACAAGACGAATCCCAAAACGACACTAAAATTGCATAAAGTAAAAAAAATTGTCACTAATGGCCATTGGCCTTATTACATTTCAAAGCGAAAAAGAAAAGAGATTCCTAACTACTTGGTCCCAGAAGGACCTTACCAGACTCGACATCTTTAGCTCCATCGAACAACTTCACCAGCTCACGCAGCCCCAGCAGCAGATAAGCCCTAGCCAAATGTCCTCCATTTCCCTCAGCATTTTGGCAATTCTCGATTCTCTAGATGAATTTCCCTTCCAGCTCTACCAAACCCTGCTCCAAATACCCTAGTCGCTTGTTGGCACTGACAGCCATATCCTTCCATTCCTTGATCAACTTCTGATTTGCTTCTTGAATTTCCTGATGTTCACTCTCGCACTCCCTGATCTTCTTGCACAGTTGGTTGTATTTAACCTGTATTTCAGCTCTCTCGTCGATGACCCTGTGACCTCGAACAGACCCGGGCTGTCTTAACCTAGCATGATCTTTTTCTAGCCAACCTTGGATAGTATGGGGTGTAACCGGCATGTTATTTGCCAGGCTCTATGGAATCCTTTTCCAGGATGATCTTGCTATTCCACATGTATTGAGCTTGACATTTGTACGGACTATCGTCGTCTTGGAAATCGGCCCTGAAATGACTCATCTTTTCAACCTTTGGTATGACCTGCTTCCTCCCTGCCTGCCTCATGACTCGGAGAGGGACATAGGGATAAGTTCCCCTCAGACCAATGAGTATAAGGAATGAAGCATCCCGAGAGCGGATGATGAACTCTCTAGTGGGGAACCATTCGAACATCCACTGCACCTTGTCTTCTTTCAGATTTTCAAACAACTCTACCCATCCTCGAGCGTCTCCCGACTGAGCAAACATGTTGGGCATATAGTTCATTCTCTTGGGATGGTGAAAGGCTATATGATCGTTCCACGGCCTTCGTGGAAGCTCTTGACGGTATTGACCCCTTTGAAGATGTTCTATAAGCCAGAGTTGGAGTAGTAAGTTGCAACCCTCAAAGTGATTGGCCCCTCGTTGACAGTTCTCCAAGGCTCGGTAGATCTCAGCAACAATCATGGGCACTATGTTGAAAGGCTGCCCTCCAATCCTTTCCATTACTGTCTTGGTGACCATGGCTAGTCTGGTATGGATCCTAGCCTTTTTCATAGGAAACACTATCATTCCCAAAAAGCAGAACATAAAGACGAAGACCCTCCAGTGGATATGCCCCAATGATGTGAGGGCGAATTCGTCTGGGTAGGTGCAGTAGGACTTGCTATGGTCGTACCTCTCGTACAGATAGTCGAAAGGAATATAAGAATCCTTCAAACAGGTCAAGTCTGGGTTCTTCTTCAACCCCATTATCTTGAGGAAACCCCTACCCTTGCGATTTTTTGGCATAAGCAAACCTGGAGTCTCCCAAGGAATACCGGCTAACCCTCCTAATTCTTCGAGCAATGGGGTCATTTCCAGGTCCCCAAATCGTAACACTGATCTATCACTGTCCCAGAATAAGGTTGCAGCCTCTATGATTTTGTTGTCAGGCTGGATTTCCAAAAGAGAACGTAAGTTCCCCAAATATTTGCGGACGAGAGCCCGGTCACTGGAATGAAGGTCTTCCCACCAGCTTAACAACCTTGGGTGAATGTTGGTTACCATGCCGAATCTGGGGATTTCGTGCCTCATTTCTGCAAAACAAAGTGTTAGACCCTTACCCCACCGGACTCGACTATTTAAACCAATAATTAGCATAATGGCATTTAGTTCTCCAAATAAATGCACATAATATGGTGTTGTCCGTTTGGGTTCCAAGGAAACCCAGTGGACTTTGGAAAAGGCTATCTTAAAAAGTCATCATGTGGACAACATAACTGACTCGGCTAGGTTTGATAGTGATGCATGCATAGTTAAATAGAATAAGGTTTCTATGGGGTGCTAGACCGGTACCCTTGAGCGGACAACTCAAGAGGGAAAGGCACGGAACCATCGACTGCACCGCTGATCGACTGGTTTTACCGCAAATATGCCTTTGCCAAATTTGGGGGTAATAATATCAGAAGAGCGTAACAACTCATTATAAGAGTTGCTATGGTATTTGTTTGGCACGAGTGGAATATGATGTTGAAGATGCAATTACAATAGTGAAACAAATTGTCACGTATTTTCACGTTCATAATGATTATAATAATTGCTCAAAAATTACAACGGTATTGAAGGAAAACAGTAAATGAAAGCGTTAAAGAAAAAGAAACAAAAAGCCAAGTCAGTTTCGAATAAAGACATTAAACAAAGCAATAAAAGAAAACAATAAAGTCACATATAACATGAAGTGGTAAAAGCCTAAAGAATCCCCAGCAGAGTCGCCATGCTGTCGACGCTCCCTTTTTCTCGTGAAATCGGGTTTACGACATTTGGGAAGACAACTCTATTCCCGTTTGGGAATTGGGCCTTTGGTTTGAAGAGTCGCCACCTAATGATTAAGTGCATTAGGACACTAAGAGTTTTGAGTTGGAAAACCAAAGTTCGGGTAAGGGCTAGAAATTATCTCGAGGGGAAGGTGTTAGGCACCCCTCAAGATCCACTAGTGTGGTTCCCGGCCATGTTACAATTATGACTTTACAAATAAGCAATTAGGGCTCAAATAAGGAGCTCACATGCAAGTTTAAACTTATTAAAAAAGATAAGGTTGAATTTTGTAAAAAAAAGGTTTAAATAACTTGTAGAGAAAAACAAGTACGCAAAACACATAAAGGAAGGGGAGTCCTAGGTTTACAATCAATATGGATCACATCGATGCAATATCCGGCAAGCATTCCTCAGAAGAGGGGTCGCACGTGATATTAGCGCATCAGTCATCATATCCATATTCTACCCTCCCACCCCGTAAAGGTTAGTTAAAACGCGTGAGTTGGTCACGAGGCTTATTACGTGCTATTACCCGTCCCGTCCTATAAGTCCCGGAGGGTGTTTAGGACTAATAATCCTATTGGGTGAGTACTAGGATGAACCCCTAGGTTTTAAAGGATAAAATCCTAAGTGACAAATAGTGAAAAAATTAGGACTTGCACAGATGGGATACACATAAACAGTTATATGGCTCAAATATCCCTCCACAAATAAGTCATATAACTAGCACGTTTCAAACATCAATAAAGGCCTCTGATTTAGAACCTCAACATGGATTCTAGATGTGAAAAACAATGGCAAACAACAAGTTTTCCAGAAATATGACTGATTAGTTTTAAAAAAATCCATTTGTTGTTTTGTACAGGCGGTACATAACTAATCGAGTTTTGTTTTTGATTGATTTTAACAAATGTTAGGCCTGAGGTTTGCCTAGGTGTTTTACTGAATACTTAGCCCAGATTTTAAAGGTAGACATGCCGAAAATAATTCGATAATACACCTAAGAACAGGATATCTACATGCGTGCGGAGACAGTATTGTTTCAAAAGAAGAAGTTATTTAACGCTATTTCTGGTGAAGCATGTAGTCATTAATACCTAAGGTGGATCCTTAAATTAACACGGATGTGATGATATACATACATGAATAGACCTAAGGAAACATGATATCTAATGCAAACATGTCCTACGCAGGATTTCTATTGCGCACAGAGGTGAAATAAATCCTAAAGCATGATTTCTACCCAAGATTATGCTAAGCATGCATCATCCCCACCCTTTTCACTATCCAGCCCCGAAATGTTTTACAAATAATTATTACAGACCAGAATTGCTGAATTACATAACTGAATAAAAGAAAAATCAAGAAGCTATACTATAGAGAGCCTAACAGTAGGCCCAAAGTACCAGATCCACTTGCCATCTGCCATGGCCATACAACCCAAGTGTGTCATAGTCTCTAAGGATCTCAGAAGACCCTGGACAGTGCTCACACCCAGGCACCCTAGCCAATAATGAGTAAGTGCAGTGTAGAAGGCCAGCTTTGAGTGTCAGAGTTCAATGGGTACTCAGAGGTCCCCAAGGCAGTGCTCACTCGAAGGGGGCAGATCCTAGATTCTAAGAATAGTGTGAAGTGTGGGAAGAAGAGCTTTTAAAGAGAATTTTGAGTTTGAAAAGAGTAAGTGAGACAAAAGCCTTGAAAAGATGATTTCAGAAAGTGATGAAGAATTTTGGTAAAACATTTTATCATAGAGAAAAATAATACAATGACAGCCAGCAGGTAAAGAACTCATAAAAGAGCAAACACAAACAGGGGTAAGGGATTGGAGACAAATAACTTTGATATTAGCACTTAGATAGAGTTATAGCTATCACATAGTTGCCACAATAATAGCACAGATTAATTGGGTTAGCATTACATAACACTCAAGTAACAGGAGAGGCAGGTTTGAGCACATAATGAGGACATGGTGACAACATGCAGGATCAACAAATCATGAACACATAAGGATACTAAAATATCAGAAGGAACTGGTGATACATCAGACTCAAAGAAAGGAGGAATATGGGTGTAGTAATGACATAATCACAAGGAACCATATGGAAAATAAGACACGTGTTCAGACTTAAACTAGTTACATGATAAGCAGTGGAACCAAAGGATAAAACACATAAGGAACAGCAAGTAAGTAAATAAAAACTGGAGCATGTTGTGTAGATGCTACAAAGCTAAATAGCAAAACATACCAGTTTGAGAATAAAGGATAGCAAAGTGCTGGAGATAACACAGCAGTAACAGTATGCAGGACAAGGAGAACAGCTACAGGACAACAACATGCAGGATGAGAGCAGCAGTAATATGCAAAAGCACAAGAGTAGCAGAGACTACTCAGTTTTGTGTGTGTATGTGTGATCAGTGATTTCAAAGGCAATTTGTGTCAGTGTATTGGTTCGTGTGAATCTCAGTGTGTGTCTGTATAGAGGTCTATGTGTGAAGAGGTCTTTATATAGTTTTGAAAACAAGCAATACATAGGCAAAGAGTGCACAAACATGGAAATAGCAATCAATCAATGTCAATTAAGACAACTGGGCTCCTTTAATTAAGGAGTCTAGTTCAAACGGTGAGTCAAGGTAGAATAAGGAAAGAAATCAATTCCGCAAGACTGATTAAGGAAAGGAATCACATAGTGCATAATCAAGGCCAAATACATAGTGGGTAATTAAGGATAAGTTGAAATAACCGTGTAAAAAATAGGGTATCAGTTCGAGAATCAAGTAAAGGGATCCTTAATTAGATTGTAATCCCAGGGAATCCCAAAATAATTAAGGAAAGCATCACATAATTATAGAAAAATTTCAAAATTGGTACAACATTGCATAAAGAATACACGAGATCATATATTTAAGGAAAGCATCACAAGCACGAGATTTTTACACAAAAGGATCAGCACAAATCATCAAATAACAGCGAGTAGGGTAAAGGTCGGAATTATCAAGCATTTAAATAGCAGTCACATAATTAACAGGAAGAAACATTCATAGAAATCAA
>NW_017679608.1:0-8645 GCF_001879085.1 Nicotiana attenuata
ACTACCTCCGAAGCATGGACACAATAAATACGTGGTTGCACGGCTGATAGCTCGGTGGTAATGCAAGTCTATAAGCCACATCTCCCACTCGATCAAGAATCTAAAATGGACCAATGAACCTAGGGCTAAGCTTACCCTTCTTCCCAAATCTCATCACGCCCTTCATAGGCGACACTCGGAGCAATACCCGCTCACTAACCATAAAAGCCACATCTCGAACCTTGCGGTCTGCATAACTCTTTTTCCTGGACCGGTACGAAGCCTATCCTGAATAATCCTGACCTTGTCCAAGGCCTCCTGAACCAGATCCGTACCCAACAACCGAGCCTCTCCCGGCTCAAACCACCCAACCGGAGACCCACATCGCCTACCATATAAAGCCTCATAAGGAGCCATCTGGATACTCGACTGGAATCTATTGTTGTAGGCGAACTCTGCTAAAGGCAAAAACTGATCCCACGAGCCTCCAAAGTCAATGACACAAGCTCGGAGCATATCCTCCAGTGTCTGAATAGTCTGCTCGAACTGTCCGTCCATCTGGGGATGAAATGTTGTGCTTAACTCAACCCGCGTGCCCAACTCTCGCTGAACTGCTCTCCAGAAGCGCGAGGTAAACTGCGTACCTCGGTCCGAAATGATAGACACGAGCACACCATGAAGGCGAACAATCTCCCGAATATAGATCTCAGCTAACCTCTCAGAAGAATAGGAGACTGCCACAGGAATGAAATGCGCTGACTTGGTCAGCCTATCAACAATGACCCATAGTGCGTCGAACTTCTTCCGAGTCTGCGGGAGTCCAGTAATTAAGCCCATAGTGATCCGCTCCCACTTCCACTCGGGAAGATCAATCCTCTTAAATAAACCACCAGGTCTCTGATGCTCGTACTTAACCTGCTGACAATGAAACACCGAGCTACATATGCAACAATATCCTTCTTCATCCTACGCCAATAGAGTACCGGGAGCTATGGGCCTCCTCTAAAATCAACTCTCGGAGCCCATCCATATTAGGCACACAAACTCGACCCTGCAATCTCAAAACTCCATCATCATCTAAGTTAACCTGCTTGGCACCTCCGCGCTGCACCGTGTCTCTAAGGATAAACAAATGGGGATCACCATACTGCCGATCACGGATACGCTCCAATAATGAAGAACGAGCGACCGTGCAGGCTAACACACGACTGGGCTCAATACCATCGGTCCCACGAACTGCTTGGCTAAAGCCTAAACATCCAAGGCAAGTAGTGTCTCACCGACCGGAATGTTAGCAAGACTGCTCATACTGGCTGACTTCCTACTCAAAGCATCGACTACCACATTGGCCTTTCCCAGATGATATAAGATGGTGATATCATAATCTTTCAACAACTCCAACCACCTCCTCTGCCTCAAATTCAACTCCTTTTGCTTGAACAAATATTGAAGACTCTTGTGATCCGTGAACACCTCACATGTCACGCCATACAGATAATGCCTCCAAATCTTCAATGCGTGAACTATGGCTGCCAACTCCAAATCATGAACCGGATAGTTATTCTCATGAATCTTCAACTGCCGCGAAGCATAGGCAATGACCTTGCCATCCTACATCAACACTGCACCAAGCCCAATACGGGAAGCATCACAATAAACTGTATAAGGCCCTGAACCTGTGGGCAAAACCAACACCGGTGCCGTAGTCAGAGCTATCTTGAGCTTCTGAAAGCTCGCCTCACACTCATCCGACCATCTGAACTGGGCACCCTTCTGGGTCAACCTGGTCATCGGGGCTGCTATAGATGAAAATTCCTCTATGAACCAATGATAGTAGCCTGCCAATCCCAAGAAACTCCGGATCTCTATAGTTGATGATGGTCGAGGCCAGTTCTTGACTGCCTCAATCTTCTTCGGATCAACCTGAATACCCTCTGCTGACACCACCTGACCCAGGAATGCAACTGAACTCAACCAGAACTCACACTTCGAGAACTTTGCATATAACTGACTATCCCTCAGAGTCTGAAGAACCACTCTAAGGTGCTGCTCGTGCTCCTCCTGGCTGCGGGAATATATCAATATGTCATCAATGAAGACTATCACGAACGAATCCAAATAAGGTCTGAACACTCGGTTCATCAAATCCATAAAAGCTGCTGGGGCATTTGTCAACCCGAATGACATAACCAAGAACTCATAATGCCTGTACCGAGTGCGGAAAGCTGTCTTAGGGACATCAGATGCCCTAATCCTCAACTGATGGTAGCTAGATCGTAAGTCAATCCTTGAAAATACCTTGGCACCGTGAAGCTGATCGAACTAATCATCAATCCTCTGCAGCGGATACTTATTCTTGATTGTAACCTTGTTCAATTGCCGGTAATCAATACACATTCTCATTAACCCATCCTTCTTTTTAACAAACAACACCGGCGCACCCCAAGGCAAAACACTGGGCCTAATGAAACCCTTCTCAAGCAAATCTTGCAACTGTTCCTTTAACTCTTTCAACTCAAGCAGGGGCCATACGATACGGCGGGATAGAAATGGGCTGAGTGCCCGGAGCCAAATCAATACAAAAGTCAATATCCCTGTCAGGTGACATACCCGGCAGGTCTGAAGGGAAAACATCAGGAAACTCACGAACGACGGGCACAGAATCAATAGAAGGAACCTCAGCGCTCGAATCACGAACATATGCTAAATAGGCCAAACACCCCTTCTCGACCATACGCCGAGCCTTCACATACGAGATAACACTGCGGGTAGAATGACTAGGAGTCCCTCTCCACTCTAAACGAGGCATACCCAGTAAAGCTAAGGTCACAGTCTTGGTATGACAGTCCAAGATAGCGTGGTAAGGTGATAACCAGTCCATCCCTAATATGACAACAAAATCGACCATGTCTAGAAGAAGCAAATATGCACGAGTCTCAAGACCTCTAATCACCACTATACATGAACAATGGGCGCGATCCACCACAATAGAGTCACCCACCGGAGTAGACACATAAACAGGGGCACTCAAAGAATCACTAGGCATGACCAGACACGGCGCAAAATAAAATCGAAGCTTCTCTACCACAAACCAGAACAGTACCTGCACCTCCACCCCTAATACCTTTACCTCCACCTCTAGCATCTCTACCTCCAGCTTTAATACCTCTACCTCCACTTCTAGCTAACTGAGCGAGCTGGACGAGTCCCTCAATTAACCTCCTCAATCTCTCTCATAGTGGGAAGTATGATAAGAGCATGACGAGCCAAGTCGATGAATCTGGTCTCATACTGGGTGACAGTCATAGAACTCTACTGGAGACGCTCGAACTGCCTTCGATAGGCCTCTCTCTGAGTGATGGGGAGAAACTTCTCCAGAAATAGCTGAGTAAATTGCTCCCTATGGTCTCAACTATCCCCATGTTCCTAAGAACCCCATGACAGTTGTCTAGATAATCCTGGGGATCCTCAGAAGATGCACCGCTGAAAGTAGTGAAGAACTTGGTGAAACTTATCCAACCTCCACAAGGCCTCCGAAGACGTAGCTGATCTATCACCGGTCTGTGCTGCTGCTCGACTGAAGAAGCGATACATGACCTCGCCATTCCGAAAGGACAATAGTAGAGGTTTCAATTTAGCATTGAGAGAACAAAATTGCATAACAGGGAAGAATAGAAGTGAAACTTTTCCTAACTCTATAGCCTCTGGGGGTTAAATACAAACGTCTCTGTACCGATCCCTCAGACTCTACTAAGCTTGTCTGTGAACTGTGAGACCCATGTAACCTAGAGCTCTGATACCAACTTGTCACAACCCGGATTTTCCTCCCTCGGGAGTCGTGATGGCGCCTACTATTGGGAGCTAGGCAAGCCAAAACTTAACTACTTACTTCATTAACAAATTACTTCCTTTTAACAAATATAAGGGATAACATGGAATTCAGCAGAACTTTAATTAATAAAGCGGAAGGTAACAATAAGCTATCTGAACATGAATATCTAATACAACTGTTTGAGTCTCGACTACCCAGAACTGGTGTCACAGTTTCACAGACGGTCTAAGAATACTACAAATAAAGGTCTGAAAGAAATAAATACAACATTGTCTCTGGCAAAGCATGAAAGAAACAGGAATAGTAGATGGAAGGAGACGCCAAGGCCAGCGAACTCCTGCAGGACTACCTCGGGTCGCCTGATGAACGAGAATCAGCAATTCCACTGCGGTCCGAAGTCTACAACACTGGGGTCTGCACAAAAGAGAGCAGAGTGTAGTATCAGCACAACCGACACCATGTGCTGGTAAGTGCCTAGCCTAACCTCGGCGAAGTAGTGACGAGGCTAGGACCAGACTACCAAATAAGCCTGTGCAATTTAACTATATACAGCGGAAAAGAAGAACAGTAATATACGGTCAAGTATGGGGGGGGGGAACATGCTGTGGGGAAACATCAGATAGTAATAGAAGAGCAACAAATAAATATGAGGATCACCACAGTTCAATTGAAAATGGGAAGGGGAAATCACGTTGCGGGGTACAACAAGTATTAACAGGAAACCAGCTATTTAAATGTAGAGAAACCGTAACTCAGTTACCAAATAAAACTAGGAAATCAAAGACAAGTGCACGGCACCATCCTTCGTGCTTTTACTCTTTATCACCAAAACAATACAAGGCATCACCCTTCGTGCTTTACGCTCTTCCTCACCCGAACAACAACCACAAGGCAAATAGGGTAAGGGAATCTATAACCTCGAAATAAGTTCAAGTAACAATAGAAAATCAGGAAATAAATGTAAGAGACAACATAACTCAATTATCAGCAAGAATCAGGGAAATCAAGGACAAGTGCACGGCATCACCCTTCGTGCTTTTACTCTCGTCCTCACCATAAGAATCAATACAATAGGCACAGAATGGTACATCGTACGGCACGGCATCACCCTTCGTGCTTTACACTCTTTCCTTACCATGAAATTAATAAAATAGGCACGGAATGGTACATCGTGCGGCACGGCATCACCTTTCGTGCTTTACACTCTTTCCTCACAAAACAAACAATGCACGGCATCACCCTTCGTGCATTAACTCTCTTCCTCACCCAAACAACAATCACAAACAATAGGGCAAGGGAATAAATAAAATTGTAGTAAAGATCCCGGCAAGGGAGCAACAATTCAACAAATAAATCCCGGCAAGGGAACTACATCAGTAATATCAACATCCCGGCAAGGGAGATAACCAATAAATCAATAATAGCCCGGCAAGGGTGTCAACATAATAACTTCTTTTCTTTCTCACTTTTACTTCACAATTCACTTCATAACTCGAGCCAATGCTCTAGAGATTCAATTATCACTTACACTTTCACAATTCGTTACACAACTTGAGGCAACGCTCCTTAATGTTCATAGGTCACAATTCCTTCCACAAACTTTACACACATATAGAAGCTATCACCAAGGCATGAAAGATACAACGAAGTCATAAAAATCAATATATAAAGACTCACGGGCATGCTAGACACCAACGTATAGATTTTCGTCACCATGCCTATACGTCGTGCTCAACAATTACCACATAGCAAATAGGACTCAACTCCTAATCCCTGAAGCTAAGGTTAGACCAAACACTTACCTCGAACTTCCACGACCAAGTCAAGCCTCAAACACCGTATTTCCTTTCGAACACGGCTCCAAATCAATTGTATCTAGAAATAATCGATTCAATAACATTAATAAATGCTAAACGATCAAATTCCAATGATTAATTATAGCTTTCTAATCATTCTTCCCAAAAAACCCAAAAATCGACACCGGGCCCGCTTGGTCAAAATACGAGGTTGGACTAAAATTAATTTACCCATTCACCCACAAGCCCAAATATATAATTATTTCCAGAATTCGATCCCAAAACGAGGTCTAAATCACAATTAATCAAAAAGCCCTAGTTCTACCCAACTCCCTAATTCTCTACCCTTATTCACATGATTTAGGCCTAGAAATCTAATGGGTGTTGATGAAAAATGAAGAAAACGAGTCTAAGATTACATACCTACGAATTTGTGGTGAAATCCTCCTTCAAAAATCACCCAATTTGGAGTTGATATGAAGAAGTTATGAAATTTTAAACAATTCCCGTATTAGCTACTGTTTTAAGTGCTGGGCGACAGTGTTCATCGCATTCGCGAGAACACTGTCGCGATCGCGAAGGTCTGCCAATAAGTGGACTTACGCGATCGCGAGTCCTTCCACGCGTTCGCGAAGGGTTGACCCCCCTGAGCTTCGCGTTCGCGGACCATCATACGTGTTCGCATAGAAGAACGACCAAATCCCAGCCCCCTTCCAATTTACTCTACGCGTTCGCGTCACACAGGTCGCGTTCGCGATGAGCAATCCCCCAAAGCTCCGCGTTCGCGACTGTGGCTTTGCGTTCGCGATGGACAAATCCCCCCCCCTGTCCCCATTAACCTTACGCGATCGCGAGAGTGACTACGCGATCGCGAAGAACAACATGCCTGAGCATCTGTAGCAGAAAATCTGCAACTTTTCCTTAAGTCATAAACCTCCCGAAACACATCTGAAATACACCCGAGCCCTCGGGGCTCCTAACCAAACATAGGTACTAACTCAACAACATCATACGAACTTATCCATGCGATCAAATCACCAAACTAACCTCAATAACAACGAATTAAACCTCAAAATCAAGAACTTTTCTCAAACTTCATGAATTATCAAATTTAGCAATTTAGGTCCGAATCACGTCAAACGACGTCCGTTTTTCACCAAATTTTACAGAAACATCTTAAATCATATATAAGACCTGTCCCGCCGCCGGAACCAAAATACGGGCCCGATACCAACACGTTCTAATCAAATTTCATTTCGAATTTCCTTAAACAATTTCAGAAAATAATTTCCTTTAAAAATTCATTTCTCGGGCTCGGGACCTCGAAATTTGATTCCGGGCATACGCCCAAGTCTCATATTTTCCTACGGACCCTCCGGGATCATCAAATCACGGGTCCGGGTCTGTTTACCCAAAACGTTGACCGAAGTCAAAATAACTCATTTTATGACCAAATTTTACCATTTTTCACAGATTTAAGCTTTCCGGCTATGCGCCCGGACTGCGCACGCAAATCGAGGTGACTCTAAATGAGGTTTCCAAGGCCTCGGAGTCATAGAATTAATTTAAAACAAGTGATGACCGTTTGGGTCATCACAATTAACCACGATTGGACTCAAAAATAGAGTCTATAAGAAGATTAAGTATACAATAAGAAAAATCCAAATTATACGAGAGTAAAAATATTCATTACCTTATGGTTGCTACACAAGATCGTTAGAATACTTGTGTCTTGCCACTCAAGATGATAGCTAGAATTGATTTAGCTTCAATAAAAGTAGCATAATAGGTTGGGATTTTTACCTATCTATACTACATTATTGGAAAATTTTCATATAAGAACAACTGGGCTTCCTACTTTTCAATTTTATAGCCCATATTTTAATTTACAACCAACTAGCTATCCCAAATTTAATACGCTAAGATTCAACATCCAACTCCAATAGGTTCTAGAAATTACTATAAAAAATTTTAAAAAGATTGCTCAAGCTTTTAAGTTAATTTTCGAATCAATAACTGTGACACAAATATTAGTTCAACAAATCAAATCCATTTGGGTGGTAAAAATTATATTTTTAACAAGCTTAAATATGTGGGTTTAAATTCCTAATTTTATTTTGTGAGAAATTTGGAGCGAGTGTTATTTAGACTTGTTAGAAATAGTATAAAGAGGTAGTATAAAAAATTTGAAGTCATTTAATGGAGATTTGGATTGGTTATGAACAAGAATTGTAACTGAAAAATCGTGAAAGTTCGTCTACAGACGCTTGTATAACTGTGTATAATAGTGTATAAGATGTATTTTTACATTCATATACACTATTATTACAAGATTATACATAATTATACAAAAAACTGACTTCGTCTTCTTCATTGATCTTTTCTGAAATTTAACTCAAATCTTGCTCAAATCTACTCCAAATCACTTTAAATTTAAATTTTGTACTCCTTTTAATATTTTCAATCAATTGGAACAACACGCAATCCAAATAACTAACAAACTCAAAAAAATTCTATTTTCGAAAGCAAAGCTTTGAATGGCTTTCAATGGTGGACTTCTACTCTTCAATTTTCTTACATTGCAACCAGGTGACACAGAGGGAGAAGCAGTAATGGCGGACGGGCCATTGAAGCATATGTAGAAGATGTGAGAAGAAGAGAGAGTGAAAGCAATGGTTGTGAGAATACATATTTAACTGCATGGCTTTTAGAAGCAATGGTTGTAAGAACACAGATTTTTAATTTGCTAGTGCTTTCAAAATATGTACAATATGGGCTAGGTCGGGTAAAACTTAAAAATACGGGCCATTTTATGTTATGGTGTGAAGTCACGTGTATTTTCTTGTAATTCTTTCAATTTTATTTACCCTCCCTAATCAAGTTTTAACTTAATTACATGGTCATATACAAATTACCAATTATACACAAATTAGTTTTAAATGAGAATCCCTTTATATTAGGAATTGAATAAGGAATATCAATTATTTTCCCGTGTACATGCTCTCTCTCTCTCTCTCTCTCTCTCTCTCTCTCTCTCT
>NW_017679608.1:10115-16245 GCF_001879085.1 Nicotiana attenuata
CCGTTTTTTTAAAACAGATAAGTCAGGTAAAACAACAGGTAAATAGCAAGTAGAAATCTGCCCCTCGGGCTCAGTATCAATCGCTCAGAACACTATCAGCCCCTCGGGCTCAATCTCAGTCACTCAGCATAGTATTAGCCCCTCGGCCTCACTCTCAGATCATATGGGTACCCGCGCTCACTGTGGGTGTGCAGACTCCGGAGGGGCCCCTTACGGCCCAAGTGCTATATCAAACCACCTCGTGGCATCATCACTCGGCACTCGGCCTCACATTACTTGGCCTCCCATCACTCAAGCCACCTCGTGGCATATAAAGTATCTCATATCACTCAGCATATCCTCACATATAGCCCTCGGCCTCACTCAGTCTAGAAACTATCACAAGCCCCTCGGGCATCAGTAAAACAGTAGTGCTCAACCCAAACAACATTGTAAATATCATTTAAGTCTAAAACTTCAAGTAAAAGTGGCCGAGTTTGTAAAGCAGTATTAACCAATAGGACTGAGTTCAAGTAATATGTCAAAATAGTGAGGAAAACAGTGTCAAAAGTCCACGAAAGATTCAAGTAGTCGGCATGAAGTCCAAATATGGCAATAAGCCAAAACCATGATGTTAAAGAACAAGTATTATTCAAATACGCGGTATAAACATCAATCGGGACGGACCAAGTTACAATCCCCAGTAGTAAACAACCCCGCGCTCGTCATTAAGCTCGTGTTTCACCTCAATATAGCACTATGTTGTGCAAATCCGGGGTTTCAAACCCTCAGGACATCATTTACAATCACTACTCACCTCAAGCCGGTCAAAACTCTAGCTCGCTATGCCCTTGCCTCTCAAATCGGCCTCCTCGCTCGTCGAATCTGACCAAAACCACAACAAATACGTCATAATAGGCTAAGGGAACAAAACCCAATCGAAAATAATCGAAAAACATCAAAAATCCCAAAATTTACAAAACCCGAGCCCCGGGCCCACTTCTCGAAACTCAGAAATTTTTACATCGACGGGTTCCCCATCTCTCCACGAGTCTATAAATATCAAGAACTCTCAAATCCGAGCTCAAATGACCCATCAAAACCCCATACATATCAAGAACTCTTCCCCTTTTTGCTAATTTTTCATGATTTTCTATGGTGATTCTACAATTAAATCATGTTTTTAGTTCATAGAACTTACCTCCAATCAATCCTCTTCGAAACCCTCTTCAATTCCCGTCCAAGAACTCTCAAAAATGCTCGACTATGGTGGAAAATAACTTAGACTCGCGGAGGAAATGTTTTAAAGAAAAACCATTCTGCCCAGGCATAACCGCTTCTACGGTCAAAAACCGCTTCTGCGGTCCTACCTACGCATCTGCGGAAATTTCTTAAGTCCCGCTTGACCGCATATGCGGTCCTATAGCCGCATCTGCGGCTCCGCAGGTGCGGCTCCCTATCCGCATCTGCGGTTCCCGCTCATAACCCCTAACCCGCATCTGCGACCAAATTATCGCATCTGCGGCTTCGCAGATGTGGCTCCTTTTCCACATCTGCAGAAACAACTCCCCAAGCCAAAACTCGCACCTGCGGCCTCCCCTTCGCACTTGCGAGACCGCACCTGCGATCCCCTTTCCGCAGGTGCGGAAATATCAGCAACAACAGAAATCTGAGATTTGCCCAAGTCCAAAACTCCCCGTTAGCCATCCGAAATCACCCCGAGGCCCCCGGGACCTCAACCAAAGGCACCAACACATCCTAATACATTATCCAAACTTGTTCCAATCATCAAAACACCTCAAACCACACCAAAACCAACAAATTACATCAAATTCAAGCCTAAGTTCTTTCAAAACTTTCGGAACACTATTCGATCAAAAACCCAACCAAATCACCTCCGAATAACCTGAAATTTTGCACACACATCCCAAATCACACAACGAAGCCACAGCAACTCTCGGAATTCCATTCCGACCCTCGAATCAAAATCTCACCTATCAACCGGAAATCGCCAAAATACTAACTTCGTCAATTCAAGCCTAATTCTACACTGGACCTCCAAAATCACTTCTGATCACACTCCTAAGTCACAATTCATCCCCCGAAGCTAACCGAATCATCGGAATTCATATCCGAGCCCTCTAACACATAAGTCAACATCCGGTTGACTTTTCCAAACTAAGCCTTCCTTAAAGAGACTAAGTGTCTCATTTCCTTCTTAAATCAATCCAAACCAACTCAATCACTCAAGACACTGATAATAAGGCATAAAGAAGCAGAAAATAGGGAAAACGGAGCGGTAACCCTTGAGACGACGGGTCGGGTCGTCACATCCTTCCCAACTAAAACAAACGCTCGTCCTCGAGTGGGTCAAGAAACATGCCTGAAGCCTCAAATAGGTGAGGATATCGGCTCCGCATCTCCCGCTTGGTCTCCCAGGTAGCCTCCTCCACGGGCCGGCCTCTCCACCGCACTTTCACTGAAGCTATATCTTTGATCTCAACTTTCGAACCTGACGACCCAAAATAGCCACTGGCTCCACATCATAGGTCAAATCATCATCCAACTGAACCGTGCTGAAATCCAAAACATTGGACGGGTCCCCAACATACTTTCGGAGCATAGAAAAATGAAATACCGGGTGCACGCCCGACGAGCTGGGTGGCAAGGCAAGCATATAAGCCACCCCTCCAATCCTCCTGAGTACCTCAAAAGCCCAATGAACCGCGGACACAACTTCCCTTTCTTTGCAAATCTCATATCACCCTTCATGGGCGAAACCTTCAGCAAGACCTTCTCACCAACCATATAAGACACATCTCGAACCTTCCGGTCCGCATAACTCTTCTGACGCAACTGAGCTGTACAAAGCCTCTCTTGAATCAGCTTCACCTTCTCTAAGGCATCCTGAACAAAATCTGTCACCAATAGCCTAGCCTCGCCGGGCTCGAACCAACCAACTGGAGATCTACACTGCCTCCCATACAACGCCTCATACGGAGCCATCTGAATGATCGACTGATAACTGTTGTTGTAGGCAAACTCTGCAAGCGTCAAAACCTCATCCCAAGAACCTCCAAAATCAACAACACAGGCACGCAACATGTGCTCCAATATCTGAATGGTACACTCGAACTGCCCGTCCGTCTGAGGATGAAATGCTGTGCTCAACTCCACCTGTGTACCCAACTCTCGCTGAAAAGTCCTCCAAAACTGAGAAGTAAACTGAGTACCTCTATCTGAGATAATAGACACTGGAACGCCATGCAATTGAACAATCTCCCGGATAAAGATCCCTGCCAGCCGCTCCGAAGAATAGGTAGTACACACCGGAATGAAATGCACGGACTTGGTCAGCCGATCCACAATCACCCAAATCGAATCAAACTTCTTCAAAGTCCGAGGAAGACCACTCACGAAATCCATAGTGACTCTCTCCCACTTCCACTCGGGAATAACCATCTGCTGAAGTAAGCCACCCGGTCTCTGATGCTCATATTTCACCTGCTGACAATTGAGACACCGAGCTACATACCCCATAATATCCTTCTTCATTCTTCTCCACCAATAATGCTGCCTCAAGTCCTGATACATCTTTGCGGCACCCGGATGAATAGAGTACCGCGAGCTATGGGCCTCCTCTAGAATCAACTCCCTAATCCCATCCACATTGGGCACACAAATCCGGCCCTGCATCCTCAACATACCATCCTCACTAATGGTCACGTATCTGGCATCATCATGCTGAACCCTGTCCTTAAGGACAAGCAAATGCGGATCATCATACTGGCGCTCTCTGATGCGATCATATAAGGATGACCGAGAAACCACACAAGCCAACACTCTGCTGGGCTCCGAAATATCTAATCTCACAAACCGATTGGCCAGAGCCTGAAAATCAACTGCAATGGGCCTCTCCCCAACTGGAATGTACGCCAAACTCCCCATACTCACTGCCTTTCGGCTCGAACCATCGGCCACCACATTAGCCTTTCCCGGATGATACAATATGGTGATGTCATAATCCTTAAGCAACTCCAACCATCTACGCTGCGTCAAATTAAGATCCTTTTGCTTGAACAAATGCTGAAGACTGCGATGATCAGTGAATACCTCGCAAGATACGCCATACAAGTAATGCCTCCAAATCTTCAATGCATGAACTATGGCAGCCAACTCCAAGTCATGAACAGGGTAGTTCTTTTCATGGGGCTTCAACTGACGAGAATCATAAGCAATCACCCTACCCTCATGCATCAATACACAACCAATCCCAACTCTCGAAGCATCACAATACACTGTATAAGAACCTGAAGCTGATGGCAAAACCAATACCGGAGCTGTGGTCAAAGCTGTTTTGAGCTTCTGAAAGCTCTCCTCACACTCGTCCGACCATACAAATAGAGCACCCTTCTGAGTCAACTTGGTCAAGGGCGAGGCAATAGATGAAAAACCCTGAACAAACCGGCGACAATAGCCCGCCAACCCAAGAAAACTACGAATCTCTGTGGCTGAGGATGGTCTAGGCCAACTCTGAACTGCCTCTATCTTCTTTGGATCAACCTGAATACCCTCGCTGGACACGACGTGTCCCAAGAAAGCCACTGAACCGAGCCAGAACTCACACTTGGAGAACTTTGCATAAAGCTTCTCCTCCCTCAACCTTTGCAATACAACTCGCAAATGCTCCGCGTGCTCCTCCTGACTACGCGAATACACCAGAATATCATCAATGAAAACAATAACGAACGAATCCAGATAAGGCCGAAATACACTGTTCATCAAATGCATGAACGCTGCTAGGGCATTAGTCACCCAAAAGACATAACAAGAAACTCGTAGTGACCATATCTAGTCCTGAAAGCGGTCTTAAGAATATCTGAATCCCTGATCTTCAACTGGTGATAGCCCGAACGGAGATCAATCTTGGAGAACACCCTCGCTCCCTGAAGCTGGTCGAATAAATCATCAATACGAGGCAGAGGGTACTTGTTCTTCACTGTCACTTTGTTCAATTGCCTGTAATCAATGCACATTCTCATTGTGCCATCCTTTTTCTTCACAAACAGAACCGATGCACCCCACGGTGACACACTAGGCCGGATGAACCCCTTATCTAAGAGTTCCTGAAGCTGATCCTTCAACTCTTTCAACTCTGCTGGTGCCATACGATATGGCGGAATGGAAATAGGTTGTGTGCCCGGCACCAGGTCAATACCAAAATCAATATCCCTGTCCGATGGCATGCACGGCAGGTCTGCAGGAAAAACATCGGGAAACTCCCTCACAACTGGAACAGAATCAATGCTAGGAGTCTCAGCTCCAACATCCCTCACAAACGCCAAATATGAAAGACAACCCTTCCCAACCATACGCTGGGCCTTTAAGAAGGAAATCACTCCACTAGGAACATAATCAGTCACACCACGCCACTGGATCCTCGGTACACCCGACATAGCCAAAGTGACTATCTTGGCATGACAGTCCAGAATAGCATGACACGGAGATAGCCAATCCATGCCCAAAATAACATCAAAGTCCACCATGCTCAAAAGCAATAGATCCACTCGGGTCTCCAGACCCCCAATAGTCACAACGCATGACCGGTACACATGGTCTACAATAATAGTATCGCCCACCGGGGTAGATACGTGGACAGGTAAGGCAAGACACCCTCGAGACGTACCCAAATGATGAGCAAAATACGAAGAGACATAAGAATAGGTGGAACCGGGATCAAATAAGACAGAGGCATCTCTGTGGTAGACTAAAATAATACCTGTAATGACAGCGTCTGAAGCAATGGCATCTGCCCGGCCTAGAATAGCATAAAAATAGGCTTGGCCACCGCCTGATCGACCTCCCCCTCTGGGGCGGCCCCTGGCTGCCTGACCTCCACCGCTAGCTGGCTGGGCGGGTGGTGAAGTAACTGGAGCAGAAGATGAGGGCTGACCCCTCTGCTGAGATGAACTGGAAATACGACGAGGACATCTCCAGACATGCCCAAACTCTCCACACTCAAAACAACTCCCAAGTGCTGGAGAAGGGGACTGAAGGGAACCCCTCGCACCGGAGTGACCAGCTGATGCGCTCGGCATAGAAGAACCCTGAGTTGACGGGGCACGAGATGAACTCTGGGGCTGGAAGGGCG
>NW_017679609.1:0-1044 GCF_001879085.1 Nicotiana attenuata
ATTTTGTGATAACACTAGTGCTATAAGTATGACAAAGAACCCTGTTCATCATAAAAGGACCAAGCACATAGATGTTAGACACCACTTCTTGAGAGATAATTATGAGAAAGGATTAATCTCAATAGAATTCTGTGCTACTGATAAACAAATAGCTGACATCTTCACCAAAGCACTGAATAGGGAAAACTTTGAAAGGAACAGGTTAGAATTAGGGATGATTAAGATCACCTAAAAGGAACCAGTTCAGAATGCAATGAAAAAAATATTTTGGTTAGAAGTTCTGACTTTATGTAAATATCTAGATTAATTCTTACTCAGTCTCATACTCTAATCAGTATACTCCTGTGACGTGTGTTGATATTCATTGATCTCTTACAAAGTTTTTTCTATTCTGATATATGAGGCATAATCAAGAGAAGTTCTACTTGCTGAACCTGGTTCATCAGTATATGCTCATAAGAAAGGGTCAGGTATGTTTCTATACTTTGCACAATTAGAAAAATAAATATTCCAATTATGAGCAGAAGTCCTATCCTAACCAAACTCCTAAAAATCTAACCGTTGTGCATTGAACCAGTTTCATTCTCTTCGAATTCTAAATAAAACGGGATTATCTCCTTAAAACTAGCGTCGATCAATTACCTCTTAAAGACCGGAGTCCTAATGAGATTAGACCCCTGATTGACCACTGCAAAAGACTGCCATTACTGCACCTAATCATACTCTACTTTAAATACACTCCACATATTCCTACTTCACTCCATAACCGTCATTAAGTGTTAAACCCCTGATCATCCTCCATCTCTCCAAAAACTTCTCCAAAATTCCCAAAAAAAACTCCTCCAGAAATTCTCCGCCATGACTAACTCTCAAGAAATCCTTTAACTCCCCCACCAGTATCTCCTAATACATCTTCATCTGTACCTCCTTGCGACAACCCTAAACCAGATTCCGCAGGCAGAAAATGTTGGCTAGAAGACTGTTCGNTACTAGTGTTTGAGAACAGCTCTCAACGAAAATTGAAGCGAATCAAGAGCTGAAGCT
>NW_017679609.1:7918-16237 GCF_001879085.1 Nicotiana attenuata
GATCAGAGACAGTGTCGGGGTCTAAGTGACACGCCCTCCCCAACACACGCAGCCAGCCCATGATTTTCTTCTCTGGTTTAGCATTTTGGGTGGCCAAGGCATCAACTCTAGTCCCCAAGTCTGTGACAGTAGTACGTAGCCCTGCCATTTCCTGCTCTAAGGCTGCCAGCCGTGTAATCCGACCGACCCCACACGATCCTTCGGTTTCTTTAACTTGCTCATGGGTGGGCGACTCAGCCCCCGCTTCATCCTGCTCATCATCTCCCTCCTCAGGTGTATCAGAATCATCACTATTAGCACCTGCAGGTGCCACAGGGTCCTTCCCAATCGTCACTTTATCCGCCCGAAACTTTGCTTCTCTCTTCACTTTTCCATCCACGCTCAACGTGCTGCGCGGCATAATCTAGTGACTAGGGAAGGGAAGAAGAAACCATACCGCCGCACTGGACAACGAATGAACATCTCTTCGTGAATAATCTTGGCCATGTCAAAATCGTGGCCATTCATGAAACACCAGATCAATACAGCTCTAGGACCATTCACTTCGGTGGTGTTGGAAGAAGGAAGCAGGCGGTTATTGATGACATACAGCCAACACTTCCCTTCAAAGGTGAGTGCTGCCAAATAAAACTTCTTCCTAGGTAGAATCCACACAACTTCCTTGCCGGGCACACATATTGTTTCAAAGAACAAATCCCACGTGGTGAATCGTCTGCCATGGGCTTCATAGTAGTCCTCCGCTCAGGTATGGGCACCCGATATGCTCTCCAAATGGCCTCAACAGAGGCGTCCACATTTTTCTTTCTCACCGTGCAAACACCGTTCACATGTTCTGGAAGGTTCGCGTAAAACTCCGCACAACCATCAAATTAGCTTCATCCGGATCTTCAAAGAAAATATCCAGCCCGAGCTTGGCCACCGGAGGAAGCACCGGTGGTTCGGCGTTTCTTGGAGGGTGTCATACTACCTCAAATAAAGATCATCAGCAGTGAAACACAAGAGATGTGAACCAAAGGCGGTTACTCAGACTTCATCCGCACAATTGGTCACAATTTACATTCGAAACTCACTGTGGCATTTAAACAAACACTTTATGTGCACCATTCACCGGAATCCCCAAATAACAAATTAATAATCCAAACCCAACCACAAAGAACCCAATGTTAACCACACCTGTCAAGAGACGCACCTACTACAACCTCGACAAACCCACTAGGGTAACTAGAGCACAATACTAAAGAAATCTACTACAAAAGAAGAAGAAAACTACTATAGAACTAAGAATTCAAATAACCCAACAATAATGTAAACAAGTGCCCTTACCTGGTGGATTTGTAAGTATGTTATGTGAGGGGAAGATGTTAAAGGGTGGAGTAGAGGGAGAAGGGTTGAAGCTCTTGTGGGAGAGATTAAAGGAGTGTGTGTTTTGATTTGTAAGGGAGGGTTTGGGGTGGGGGATCATGAATAGGAGTTAAGAGAGAGAGGTAGGGGATATTGGGTTAGGGGGTGATAATAGTAATTAGACTATTAGAAATAAAAGAACAAAATAAATAAAATAAAATAAAATAACGCTAACTAAGGTCGCAGACAGAGCTACATGCGCGGTCGGTCCGTGGTTCGAGCGTGGCCACGCACGAGAGGCAGTGTGATATGCATTCCGTACGGTCCGAGCGTTGTCTGAGCGCGGCCGTGGTAATGGCAATGTACGCGAGGCAGTGTGGAACGTCATATGCGCGGTTCGAGCACGGCCGCGGACCTGACTCCGAAATTTTTCCTCTCTCGCCACTTTTCACCTATCTCTGGGTTGATCCCTTCAGTGCCTGATGGACTTATCACTCGCCCAAATTCACCTGTACCTGTTAGTACCTAAAAAAAATAAAAATACAAATTCTAAATACACTAAAAATCACTACACATTGGGTTGCCTCACAACAAACGCCTTAGTTAATGTCGTGGCACGGCAAATACAGCAGATCAATGGGTTGCCTCCCATGATGCGCCTGATTTAACATTGCAGCACGACGTAGATAAGCATATTTAAAGTACACTCAAAATTGGAGGCTCGATCAAATGGGTCATTGACACTTCCTTTGCTTCCTCCATGCCCACATAATGTTTTAATCTATGCCCATTGACTCTGAACGTGCAAGATTCATTACTCGCAACAATCTCTACAGCACCCATGGGGTGAATTTCAACCACACGAAAAGGACCTAACCATCGTGATTTCAATTTGCCCGGAAACAACCTCAGTCGTGAGTTGTATAGCAATACCGTATCTCCAGGTTTAAAATTCCGCTCAATAATATTTCTATCATGTATCATCTTCATTCTCTCCTTGTATAATCTTGTGCTCTCAAAAGCATGATATCTGAACTCATCAAGCTCGTGCAAACCCGTTACTCTACTTGTTCCCGCAGCTTCAATATCAAGATTCAACTGTCTCAATGCCCACCAAGCTCTATGCTCTAACTCTACCGGTAAATGACACGCCTTCCCAAACACCAACTTGTATGGCGAAATGCCGATTGGAGTTTTGAAAGCGGTTCGATAAGCCCAAAGTGCATCATCTAACATCTTCGCCCAATCTGTTCTAATAGCATTCACAGTCTTAGTCAGTACACTCTTTATTTCTCTATTCGAGACTTCCACTTGCCCACTTGTTTGTGGATGATATAGGGTGGCCACCTTGTGGTGTACATCATACTTCTCCAACAACTTTGCGAAGGCTCGATTACAAAAGTGAGTGCCTCCGTCACTGATTATTGCCCTTGGGGTGCCAAATCGGGTGAATATGTTCTTTCTCTAAAAACCAATTACCCCTTTGCATCATTTGTAGGGAGTGCTGCAGCTTCCACCTATTTAGACATGTAGTCCACAGTGACGAGCATGTACTTGTTTCCATATGAGCTAACGAAAGGCCCCATGAAGTCGATCCCCCATACATCAAACACTTCTACCTCCTGAATTGGGTTCATGGGCATCTCATGTCTGCGGGAAATGTTCCCGGTTCGTTGGCATTCATCATAGCGCTTTGTCCATAGATGTGCATCTTTGAACTGTGTCCCGGTAATAGCTCGACTCCAAGACTTCAGCAGCTGTCCTTACTCCCCTGAAGTGCCCACCATAGGGTGACGCGTGACATGCCTACAAAATAGAAGACTGGTCTATCTCTGGGATACATCTCCGGATCATGTTATCAACACAAATCCTGAACAGATAAGGCTCATCCCAATAATACATGCGACAATCACGAAAGAACTTTTTCTTTTGAACAGAGCAAAAGTCATAAGGAACAATACCGCTCGCCAAGTATTTTGCAATGTCTGTATACCATAGCGCTTCCTCGAGACTCGTGGCTAGCAGTTGTTCATCTGGAAAAGTTTCTAGAATTTCTTCTACCTCAACCTTCTTTTCAGCTCCTTCCAGCCTAGATAAATGATCAGCTACTTGGTTCTCTATTCCCTTTCGGTCACGGATCTCCAAATCAAATTCTTGCAGCAGCAGCACCCATTGAACCAGGCGCAGTTTTGACTCCTTCTTCTCGATTAAGTACCTGAGAGCAGCATGGTCAGTGTAAACAATTACCTTCGAGCCTATTAGGTATGACCTGAATTTGTCAAATGCGAACACCACTCCCAGCATCTCCTTCTCGGTCACAGTGTAATTTAGCTGGGCTCCACTCAGCGTTCACTTGCGTAGTATATTGGATGCATGATTTTATCTTTTCGCTGCCCAAGAACTGCTCCCACAGCATAGTCGCCGCATAACACATCAGCTCAAATGGTTGCGCCCAGTCGGGCGCAACAACGATAGGTGTTGTTACCAATCTCTTCTTTAATTCCTCAAAAGCTACCCTCCAGTCATCCGAAAACACAAAAGGGTGATCTTTTTCAAGCAGTTTACACAAGGGGTTAGCAATTTTGGAAAAATCATTTATAAATCTCATATAGAAACCAGCGTTCCCAAGAAAACTTCTGGTTGCTTTGACGGAGGTGGGTGGTGGAAGCTTTTCTATCACATCAAACTTTGCACGATCCACCTCAATACCTTTACTTGACACTAGCTGCCCCAAGACTATACTTCCTATACTATGAAATGGCACTTTTCCCAGTTGAGTACCAGATTAGTCTCGATACACCTTTTCAACACTCTTCTGAAGTCCACAAAGCAATCATCGAATGAGTTCCCCACCACTGAGAAGTCCTCCATGAAAACCTCCATTATCTCCTCTACCATATCTGTGAAGACGGCCATCATACGCCTTTGGAATGTGGCATATGCATTGCATAGGCCAAACGGCATTCGCCGAAAAGCATAGATTCCATAAGGGCAGGTGAACGACGTTTTCTCTCTATCCTCCGGGGCAATAGAAATCTAATTGTACTCCGAGTACCCATCCAGAAAGCGAAAGTGAGACTTCCCTGCCAATCTATCTAGCATCTGATCAATGAACGGCAGTGGGAAATGGTCCTTCCTGGTAGCCAAGTTCAACTTCCTGGAATCCATACAGATTCGCCAACCTGTGGCTGTTCGTGTAGAGATCAACTCGTTCTTCTCATTTTTCACTACCGTCATACCTCCCTTTTTTTGTACACATTGCACTGGGCTAACACGGTTGCGGTCAGAGATGGGGAATATGATTCCCGCATCTAACCACTTAATCACTTCCTTTTTTACCACTTCTTTCATGTTGGGGTTCAGCCTTCTTTGATGTTCTCTGGAAGGTTTGTGCCCATCTTCCAGTAGAATCTTATGCATATAGAAGGCCGGGCTGATCCCCTTAATGTCTGCAATGGTCCACCCAACTGCATTCTTGCACTCTGTCGGTACCTGCAAAAGTTGTTCTGCCTACACATCTATCAAACTAGCTGAGATAATAACAGGTAATGTTGAGTCAGGTCCCAAGAATGCATACCTGAGATGGGACGGTAGTGGCTTTAGTTCCAACTTTAGTGGCTCTTCTATCAATGGCTTAGCTGGAGGAGTTTTTTTTTCCTCTAAGTGCAAGGGCTCAAATTAAAGCTCCCTTCTCCAAAAACCTTGGCCTTCAAGAGCCAGTACCCACTCTGCCAAGTCTTCACCATTAGCTTCATCTAAGTTCATGAGACAAGCTGCTAGAGGGTCTTTAATGTTTAATGCCTCATCTTCCTCCTCCAAGACTACATCCACCACATCTATTAGAGAGCAATTAGCAAATTCACTTGGTCTCCACATAGATTTCTGCACGTTGGATGTTATCTCTTCATTGTTGAATCTCATCTTGAGCTCTCCAGTTTAACAATCAATTAAGGTTCTCCCAGTGGCCAAGAATGGTCTTCCCAAAATTATGGGGATTTCCTCATCAACCCGACAGTCAAGGATGACAAAATCTGTTGGGAACACAAACTTCCCAACCTGTACCAATACATTATCTAGAATCCCAGAGGGCCTCTTCACTGTTCGATCAGCCAGCTGTAGTAACATAGACGTGGATCTAGCTCTTCCAATGCCTAGCCTTTGATAGCCATGGGCATAAGGTTTATGCTTTCTCCCATATCACACAGTGCCTTAGCAAATGCAAAGTTTCCTATTGTGCAAGGGATTGTGAAACTCCCAGGGTCAGACAGCTTCTCAGTTATGGGTCTCATTACAACAGCACTGCAGATCTGAGTCAGTGTAACCGTGGCCAAGTCTTGAAAGTCGAACTTGCGGGACATCAAGTCCTTTATCATCTTTGCATAACCAGGAATCTCCTTTAAAGCATCCATCAGTGGAATGTTTACCTGAATTTGCTTCAACATCTCCCAGAATTTCTTGTACTGTTCATCTTTCTGATACTTGGCCAATCTCTGCGGGAATGGTGATGGTGATCGCTTCTTCCCTGTGATTTGATTTTTCTCTTGTTCAGGCACTACTTCTACTGTCGGCTCTGGTGCAACCTCCGTCTCTTTCATAACCTCTTCTTCTTTGTTGGTGTGCTCTTGCGCATGTTGTACCGTCACCTTAGTTAACCTTGCTGAATTGTCTAGCTCAACGGGTACTGGCACCAATGTCTTTGTCGGTCTGCTTTCACGAGCAATTTCTTGCTCCAGATCAAAGTCTCTACATTTTTGGAAACTCACTGCCATCAGCTGCTTCGGGCCCTGCTCTTATGGATTGATTTGGGTGTCTGTAGGTAACGTCCCATAAGGACGATTATTTAGGGCCATAGAAATCTATCCTAATTGGATCTCAATATTCTTTATCGCTGACTCATGTGAGTCTACTCTGTCAGTTAGTTTTCCAGTGGACCCAATCACTTGTTGCATCATTCCCTCAAGTTTAGCAAACCCATCATCATGTCTCATAGTCTGTTGTTGTGGAGGTTGTTGATAAGCATGCTGCTGATTTTGCTGGTTCTACCCTTGTTGCCTTTGGTAAGGCACCATTTTATTTTGTGGTCGCACAGCCCCATGGTTATTGTTGTTGTTGTACTGCTGCTGAGCTGGTCTATATTGTTGATTCTGCTGACCCCAATTCTGACCACCTGGTCTCGGTCCCCGGTAGTTGGCCACATAATTCATGTTCTCCTGATATTGTTGGTTATCACCTTCAGCACTCCACGAGCAAACATATGGTTGATCAATGCATGATGTACATAAACCCCCATTAGTTGCATCAACTATGTGTACCTACTACTTCTGGCCTGATTCATCAACCTTTTTGGTGAGGATGTTCATTTGTGTCAGTAGAGTGGCATATTTTCAGCTATGGAGTTAGTCGGGTCTAAAGCCACTGAGTGAACCACAGGAGTGATTGGAGCATTTTTTGTCGTCCATCCTGAGTTTTGTGCCATCTTGTCAAGTAGGATCTTGCGTTCTCTGAACGTTTTGCTCAAAAATGCTCCACCTGCTGAAGCATCGACATTGGCTTTCAAGCTATCTGCCAAACCCATGTAAAACATCTGCTCCGGAATACCATGATGTGGACAAGTAACCAGCAGACCCTTGAATCTCTCCCACGTTTCTTGTAACGTCTCTGTCGGTTTCTGTCTGAAGCTCAATATCTCATCAATTTGTTGATCAGTCTTGTTGGGTGGGTGTAATTTGTTCACAAATTGCTTGACTAATTCCTCCCAAGTAGTGATGGAGTTTATGGGGAGTGAATTAAGCCAAGTCTGAGCTGCTCCTGTCACTGAGAATTGAAACAACAATAGACGTATTGCTTCCGGTGTCACGTTGTGTTGCCTCTGAGTGGCACAGATTGACAGGAAATTCTTTAGATGCTGCTGAGGATCTTCAACGTATGACCGAGAGAACAGTCCCTTGTTCTGCAACAAATGTAGCATGTTATTTGTGATCTGGAATGAATTTGCTTGTATCTGAGGGACTACAATGGCAGTTGCTAAGTTGTCAGCGGTGGGTTGTGCCCAATCATATAGTGCTGCTTCTGGCATAAGAGGTACCACACCCTGATCGTTTGGGTCATTCACGTTGTCTCTGTTGCTTTGATTATCGTCTTCCATGTCTGGTTCAATTTGTTCGGTTGAGTTCTGTTGTCGTTTGCCTTTCCTATTTGCACTTTCAATGCCTTGAACACTTTCTCAGGATCTGATAATGCTTCAAACAATTCACCAGTTCTTGAGGAGTTTCTAGGCATGCACCTGTAACAACCACGACTACAAACGTTAGAATTTCAATGGTCAGTTTAAATTGAAAAAATTGACTACACTAAGAATTTTTGCACTTCCTTTTAACTGCAATTAATAACACCGTTTACTCTCCGGCAACGGTGCCAAAATTTGATCACGGCCAACTATGTCTTATAAAAAGGACAAAGCGATCGCTGCAAATATATTCCGGTTAACAAGTCCAGAGTCGAATCCCACAGGGAATTAACCTATCAATCACAGCTATTGGACTTACACGTCACGTATTCAATCTTCAGAGATATTTGAGTAACAAATGGGATGTTTATTAACTAAATATTACGTAATAAAAATGCAATAGTAAACAACTAGCTATAAACGGTATGTAAGCAAGAATGGGACTGGTCTAAGGTTCTGATTTCTCCTCTTGTCGGAATTATTTCCGCTATGTTTGCTATAAATTTGCCTAAGTCTTCTTTATTGATCATGAGCACTCTGACTGTCCTAACTCTCTCCCGAGTAATTACAATAATATACTAGACATATACTCCCGAATTACGCTAGCTGGCCTTAATTACAACTCACTTAGATCGCACCCAAGATTTCGTTATCCCTAATCCCACCTTTAAACCCTTTGTATTGATCCCTCATATACGTTTGGAGTGGTGTTGTTCAACAACTACCTAAATATGCACTCTCTCCCGAGTAAT
>NW_017679610.1:0-3599 GCF_001879085.1 Nicotiana attenuata
CAACAAATCGGGCATACCAGCCACGATCCTTATCATCTTCTGGGCTTACCAAAACTCTCTTACTCCTAGCCACTAAGGTAAAGACTCCATTACGAAAAAGTCTAAGGGAGTATAGATGAATTAGGTGGGAGAAGGTGAAATCAACGTCTGGTAAATTGGCCAGATGCCTTAAACAAGCAACAGCCCTCCATACAAGCGGGCCAACCTGTGCTAAACAAACTTTGAAGAAATGACAGATATCGAGAATACTGGGTCAATAGCTGGTTTAAACCCAAGAGAAAAGGGTATGTGTAAACGAAAGAGAATCCAGTCATATATGAAGTAATTCTTTGATTTGGATTGGGGATTACAATGGGAAAATCATTACTCCAGTGACAATCTTTGCGAACTATGGGAGCTAAAATTTCTGTAATCATAGTGGGGTAAGCATCAACACGATCCAAACTAGAAATTTGGGTCTGAAGTGATTGTCTATCATGTTGAAAAGATAAATCGTTAGGAACTATTTCTTCTACCAAGGGTTCCTGTAATGGTTCAGAGGCCTCCTTGCTCTTAGAAGATGATTTTTGAGAAAAAGAACCTCTAGTTCTAGAGGAAGAACCAGGGCTAGGAGAAGGCATGGCAGAATCACCACCACGAGAGGATCCTAAACTACGAAGTCTCCCACCTCTTCTATGTCTAACAGGAGCATTGGGAAAATTGTCTAAAATAGGAACTCTCTTAGGGTTAGGGTTCGAAGAAGACATGATGAAGAAGAGAAAGAAGTAAACAGAGATTCGCACAATTCAAGCGTTCAAGGAAAAAGTTTTATGTGGTAAAAGGTGAAAGGAAAAATTGAATTTATACTGATGGGCGACCATGGTAAAAATTTGTGGAAGAAGGGTTAAGTTTATGTAAAAGCGACCGTCAAAGAGTAAGAAGTGTAATGATGGAAAGCCTATAATAAAGGCAACTATCACTTCGTGAATAGTGGAGTTGAAGAAGCCTTGAAAAAAGGCTACAGAAATTGCAGAGCTAATGAGAAGGTGACACGTATGTAATGTATTAAATAGAAAAGACAACTGAAGCGTTGGTACTGTCATAGCATTGATTATGGCAAAAATTCCCTTTTTAATGAAGATCCACTTCCCAAATATTTAATTGATAAATAAATGGAAAGTGGGGGGACTATTTGTATTGGGAAAAAACTGAATTTAAATATTAAAGATGACGTGTCATGACACGTGGACCGGTCAAATAGTCAAAGCGTGGTAATCAGTTAGAAGGCACGAGCAACAACAGATGCGGGAGAGAAGATACTTAAAGGCACGAGCTATTATTCAAATGAAACGAGACTCGTACCTGTTCGAGTCATTTAAAGCTCGAAGATCAGAAGGAATTGAAGACATGAATCTGATAACGAAAAAGAGTCCCAATTCAGCATTAAATGCCAAATACGTTAGAGAATTTGTATTTAATATGAATGATTGAGTAACGTTTCTTTTAATGTCATTTATTGCTCGTAATTGCCTCATTAAGACAAAGGCATTACACTTTCTCTTAAAATTAACTATAAAAGGAGAAAGTCATAACATCTGTAGGACACAAGAAAATATTACTGGAATAAACTTTGTTCTTTTTGCTTTCTGATTATATCATTCAAAATCTCTTTCTTATATATTTTTCCGATTATCAGTAACCCGAGTTCTTCTAAATTCAAGCTTTGACCTAAAATCTAATTTTTGGTTAAACACAAAGACGCTAAGAGCAGTAAGGATGGTGCATTATTATATATTCTTAATAAACGACCCTAAATGTTGTTATTTCTCGATTAAAAATAATCCCTTGTTATGAAATACTTGATTATGGTGGATGTCCATAACTCCTAAGGGAGTAACACCCACTACTCTTCTCCATTAACCTCCCACTACTTCTTACCATTATGGATGTAACTCCCACACCTCCATGATCTTCCCCCATGTTCTCAATAGTTAATACCATGTTTATGGAGTCCCTTTGTATTACCTATATCATCCTATAAATAGATGGTTTGGGCATCACATTGTACACACTTTAATACATAGAAGAAATAAGATTCTCTCCTCTCTTTCTCTCTACATTGTTGTCTATTTTATTGTTCTATATTATTACTTTGAGCTAAGTTTTGTAACACATTATCAGCACGAGTCTCTGACCAACTAAGACTTTGAGTTTGATTCTTCTTCGGCCCATATTTTGATTAATCTCATTATGAGAATTAGAAAAGAATGACCAATGCAACCAATAAGCATAAAATCACAGTGTTCGATTCCCAAGCCATTTCAGCATACTGCTGTTGCTTTGAAATTCAGCAACACTATTTAGGTATGGTTTCAAAATTGATTGACCATAATTTGGAGAGCAATCACTCATGTTGAGGTATGATTTAATACATTGATCGGTTTTAAGGTAAAGCTTGGATTTCATAATTTCTATATTTTTCATTTTATCGCTTTTTTTTTTGTTTTCTTTGTTCTTTTTGTTGAAAGCATGTTGCCTATTTTTGATAATATATTATTGGCGTTCACATCCAAACATGAGACAATGACCATTTGATTGAAAGATTTTTAAGAACTAGAAACAATAAATTTTTCAATATTTACGCAATGCCATAAGATGTTTAACCAACTACTAGGCACAAGCCATCGATTTTAAGCACTGTTACTAAGTTATATATATTACAATTGATAAGGGATTTAGAAAATAGAAAGGGAACAAAGAAACAGAAAAATCAAAATCAATTTTGATTGGTTATATTGTAGATGAGTTTTGTTGTCAAATAATCTAATTTTATACATCTTTTCCAACAGCCAATAATCAGAAGCTTTAGATGTTTTTGCTCTTCTTTATCCCTCACTATCTCTATATCATTGGCTTCATGGTTCATTATAATTTTCTTTTTTGTTGCTAACAATGCTTTCGTTGTGGTGATTTTAAGCAGTTGATATCTCATAGAAGAACTTAAGAGGATATAAATCCTTAGTGATAAAAGATCCAATTGAATTCTAAGTTTGCATGATAAATTTGACAGAATTTGAAAATAAACAATTCGAAGTGATAATATTTTAAAGGCTCAAGGGTGAGTTTCAGTTGCACTTTGGCCTATTATTCTATTGGTTGAGATAAGACGGTGGGTTCAAGTCTCATCGTACCTTGAGGGTAAGACACCGGGTTTAAGTCCTAGTGCACCATGATAATAAGACGTTGGGTTTGAGTCCCAACACATTTGGCCTAACACGCCTTTATATGGGTAAGGCATTGGGTTTGAGTCCTAATGCACCATATTGATGATATAATGATGACTAATGAAAATAATGTATTTTTCATGATAAAGCATGAAGCTTGTCCCACTTGATTTGCTCCATTCTTGAAGTGAATGTGATAGCGGTGCATAATAAATCTAAATGAAGACAAGTGGTTGACTAATGAACGTGGGCGTGCCAAAGACCAAAATAATAATAGTCATCATTATGGTAATTATAAAAGGAGAACAATAAGGGTTCTCAAAATAATCCTTCAAAGGTGAAGGAATTGTGTATCAATATGGTCTGTAAATATGAGGCACGCTCAGACGATTATAG
>NW_017679610.1:4606-11789 GCF_001879085.1 Nicotiana attenuata
ATCTAGCCAACAAGTTATGATAAATTCTCCCCATCACAATTGGTTCAGGGTCAGGAACCAAATATTCCCATGTAGAAATATGGATGTGCTATATGATTTAATTGTGCTGTCACATTGCACAAAGATGGGTTCCCAAAGAAAGTTGGGAATTGTGTTGGTGATCCCAACATTAGGGGGAGAAAATGAGCAGCTGAAAAAAGTAATACATGGAATGAATAATTATGAGTATACCTAGATCCTCGTACAAGAAAATGTGAATTTGAAGTTCAAGTGATAATCCATTTTCAAAATATTGTCAGACGCATTTGATGACCCAAAGCTAAATGTCATATTTCAGCTGTTAATGTTCCAAATAGAATAAAGTCCATGATGGACATAGTCTGTGGAACGCATGAAGTGTAATAGACTAATCGGTTCCAAAGATAAAACTCCTTGAAGAAGGAGAGGAGCATATGTTCAAGATGGTCATAATAAGGAGGCAAGTGCTTTATAAGAGCACCGTGGCATAACACTTTATAAGACCTCATGGGAGAGGCTCAGGTACCTAAAAATAATGAGATCTCGATAAGTTATGTCTTTATTGTGCGATGATGGAACCGATGTAAAATGATCATCGATGATGTTGTTAATATAATGTAGCGCTCAATATTATTAATATTGACAAGGATCTTGAGCTCAAATTTATCATGGAATTTGTACAGATAAATGACTGGCCAAATGAAAAATATGCAATGAAAATTGACTTCATCTGAAAAATATGAAGTTTGGACGAATAGTCCCAACAGCTGAGAGTATAAAGGCTATATGGAGATATTGAAATATGATTAGTATTATATTGCAAAAAGAATCCTTGATATAGATTTGTTTATTCTAACAAATATTGTCAAGGTTTTGTTGTTTATGCAAATGCAGGCATTTATTGAAGTCCGCTCTTCAAACAATCTATTTGTATGTGAGGAATTGTCATATTATCATTTCACAAGATGTGTGACTTTTCTTTGAAGAGAAGATTCCAATAATAATGAAGACACTGATGTTTGCTTATCTCAATTGAAAGAAGAATATATTGAAGGAGACTGAATAAATCATATATTTCATCAAAGTTCTTTGTCAGACACGATCTTCAACAGAATTATGAAATAGATGTTCAAGAAATTCGTTCAAGTGATAATTTGGCGGAATAATTCACCAAGGCATTGCCGATCTCAATATTAGAGAAGTTGTTAGACAAGCTTGGAATTCGTCATGATATTTTCATCAGGGGGAGGCAAATATGTGCTGTACTCTTTTTCCCTGAGCTAAGCTTTTATCCCACTGGGTTTTCCTGGCAAGGTTTTTACGAGGCAGCAAATAAAGCGTATTACAGATATGTGTACTCTTTTTCCTTCACTAGGATTTTTTTTCCATAGGATTTTTTCCTAGTAAGGTTTTAACGAGACACATTATCTTTGGACATCCAAGGGGGAGTGTTATGAAATACTTGATTATGGTGGATGTCCATAACTCCTAAGGGAGTAACACCCATTACTCTTCTCCATTAACCTCTCACTACTTCTTACCATTATGGATGTAACTCCCACACCTCCATGATCTTCCCCCATGTTCTCAATAGTTAATACAATGTTTATGGAGTCCCTTTGTATTACCTATATCATCCTATAAATAGAGGGTTTGGGCATCACATTGTACACACTTGAATACATAGAAGAAATAAGATTCTCTCCTCTCTTTCTCTCTACATTGTTGTCTATTTTATTGTTCTATATTGTTACTTTGAGCTAAGTTTTGTAACATCCCTGAGAATAACTGATAGATTATCAATAACTTTTTCATCCATATTATCCACTAATAAACATGAAGGATCGCATTTATAGGAGGGACATATAATAATTTTGTTCATGTTTGAGGGATATATTTAACTCCATTACACTTGTTTTTATATTTTGATTACAAAGTACAAAAACATATCTATCTATATCTATATTTATATCTATATTCTAATACAATGTCGGTTTACAAAAATAACGTTATAATATTAAACATAATAACTCACAATAAAAGGACATAATTGTCACAACCCTAAACCCGGACCCGGTCGTGATGGCGCCTCTCGTGAAGACAAGGCCAGCCGACACAACTCACAATTCATTTTAAACAACTAAAGCAACACAATTTAAGTCTTTAACATAATAATAATAATCCAAAAAAATAAAAGTGAATAGCAAAATTCGCGGAAAAACAACCAACACAGCCCGACATCGGGGTGTCACCAGTCATGAGCATCTAACATAAGACTCAAAAAGTAGAAAAGGGACTACACAGTCTATTACAAAATCCAGAACTAGGAACAGAAATAATGATATGAGGGAGAAACACTGGGCTGTGAACGCCAAGCAGCTACCTAGTGTTGATACCCAATTTTTCCCTACGTATTTTTTTCATATACAAAATACTTTCAAAATAACATATATATGCATATATAAGCATTCCCAAGTGCTTTGGTATTTTCATAAATTTTAAAGATTTTTAAAATTAATTTATTGTCCATTTTAGCAGTACAAAAATCAGTAACTATTCCCAAACCTATCAACCTTGGTGAATAGTTTATTTCATTCTCATACTTACACCAAAATATAGTTAAGGTGATTTTTGTATATTTTTACAATTTTATTTGGTATTTTTAAAAGCCAAAATACATACAATTGCAATTTTAGCCTATTTTAGGATTAATAGTTTCTACAATTATAAAATTGGTTCCAGCATTTTTTAATTAACATTTATATATTACTAATTGGTTCAGTGCTTTTAATTTGTTTTTAAAATTATTTTACTATTTTTTATAAATAAAAAGGGTAAAACTGGCTATTTAACATTTAGCCTCATTTCATTTCAATTACAGCCTCTTTTACATTTCAATTTTAACCCTTAATTGACCCAATCTCAACCCCACCGACCGGCCCATTTTTTAATCCGACCCAACCCATAACCCAATTCAAACGACCCTACCCGGTTCCCACCTACCCCTTTAGATCAAGGCCGTTGATTGTACAGATCAACGACCATAATTCCCCCTTACCATTTTAACCCCAAATGACCTACCCTAATCCCTCATTCCCCACTTCTCAGCTGCCTCTGAATCCCAAACTCTCTCAAACTCTCTCAAGCTCTCCGGAACCCTAACCTCCTCCTACCCCTTTTCAACCGCCTGTCACCAGAATCCATGGCTTCTCAGGCCATGGATAGTTGGTACTCACCTACCTTCACCAGTAAGCCATGGTTATTCGAAGCTTCGAGACCTGACCTCGATGATTCCCTCTCCGATCTTCTCAGACGTTTGATTCCATGGCTTCTCCGGTATGCTCCGGCATATTCAAGACTCAGGAGCCTGATTCCTGACCTCTCCGACTCAAGATCGGACCTTCTTCCAAGCCTTTCTCATTTCTAGGGTTTCTCCGAAACCCTAAGCTATTCGAGGTTCTTTCCATATCGTTTGCTTAGATCTATGTTGTATCTATGCTTCACTTGACATTTAAAGTGTTTTCCCCAAAAGTTCTTTTCAAAATCGTTCGTCTTTGATTTTAGGGTTTCTGAAAGGATTTTTCCAAAAATCTTTCTGATTTTTCTTCTTCTTTGCTTTATGTGTGTTGTCTATATCATACTCGTGTGATTTCTTTTGCTACGCATGTACTATCTGTCTACTTTTCTTTTTTCTACTATACATGTTACTCCTATGTTAATCCTGTTATGTTTTCTTTGCTCTTTACTATATGTGTTTACCGTTGAGATTCTTTGATTTTTGTCTTACTAAACTCTGTTCGTATTCCTGCTAAACAAGCTTCATCTGCTTTTGTTTAAGTTTGTATCATCTCTTTCTTCTGAACTCGTTTAAGGTCCGAGTTTTCTCAAATATGTTCTTCATGATCTTGAATCAGCTTTCTTACTTTGTTGTTCAAACATGCTCTCATATCTGTTTTGTTGAGGCTCTGAAACAAACCTTTGAGTCTGTTTCAATGGCTTGCTTTCTCACCTTTATGTCTGATTCAAGTTCAAACCCTAGGATTTGGGGATTCCCCTTGGCGACTTTGATTTTGTGTTTGAGTTAGGGTTCCACTTTGGGACCCTGGACTCTCAGACTCATTGTGAGTCTACAATTCGACTCGTATCCTCTTGCTTATGATTCTGAACCTTTTAATGCTAGAACTATTTTTCTAAGTAACATGTTGATTCTTTTGTTTGATTTGTCTGCTTTATATATGAGTTCTTCTTTCAAAAGGGTTTTTTCCAACTACTAATTGATTTCGAATTCCTTTAATAGTGTTTACTTGATTGTTACTGATTTCCTTTAAATTAAACCTTTCTTTACCCCTTTCCTGACTTGATTCATTCGAGTAAAAGCCTGTAACTTTGATTTTACTAGTTGTCTGATTGATTCCCTTTCCTTATTTCACACAAACCGTGTACCATTGGGCTGTTGCCTTAAATAACTGCTATGTATTTACCCTTTATTGTACTGCCTGGAAAATACTTTTTCAAATCCCTTTCCTTAATTGTTTTTACCCGTTTGAAATCAGAATCCCTTAACTAAAGGGAGATTGATTACAATGTTATTTCCTTACCTTGTTCTTACTTGTTTGCTGCACTATAAAAGGGGCTCGACCCTTCAGCACTAAAACAACTTTGAACTTTGAACTTTGAACTTTGAACTTTTGAATCCTAAGTTCAATACTCATACTCTCACATGCATACTCTCAATCACAATACTATTTCAATTCTCTACTCTCTTTTGAGACTTTTGTACTGCTTTGCTTGCAACTTGGCTTTTCAAGACTGCTGTTTTACTTATTTGCTGAAACTGGTATGTATCGATTTTGATTTCAGCTTCTTCCCTATGTGTTTATTTTACAGTCACTACACTCTTGCCTACTTTGTTGCTCATGTTCTGTATTAAATATGTTACTTTCTTTTATGTTTACTGTTTGTTATAAATTCCCCATACCCCCATTCCCTTCTATGTGCTGAGTTAAAGTTCATGGCCTGGCAGTATCCAAATTACTGCCCAGGTCTGAACCTGACCTTCAATGGGTCCTAACTCTCAAATTTAGCTAACAGGCTGGTCAGGGGTGTGCCAGCATTCCTAATTGCTGGGCATGACCACTAGCCTATCATGGCCTTCCCTAACTCCCCCTCTATTGCACTTACACTTACTCTTAGACTCTAAGTTCTGCCCCCCTCCTATGAGCCTTGCCTTGGGGACCTTGAGTTCCCTCTGAACTTGGACATTTGAGGGCTGGCTCTTCCACACTACACTATAATCTGATCCTGCAATGTATTTGGGTGTAAGCACTGCCTGGAGTTCATGAAGCTCCTTGGAACTTTGACACACCCAAAGATGAGAAAGGCTTTGGAAATCTGATCTTTGGAAGTTGGTTTATTTCATGTTACAGACTAGGAATCTAAATTAGGCTCTCCTTGGTTGGAATTTTTTCTGATGTAATTTTCTTTACTTTATTTTCTGGATTCATTCAAGTTGTAATAATCCTGTAATAACTTATGGGGAGTATAGTAAAAATGGGGGAGGGTCACTCATGTTATGCATATGGGGTAGATATCATGTTTTAGGTCTTTACTTCTGCAATCACAACCTTTTCGTTTATGTATCTGCATATAGAGATCCTGCCTATAAGTTGTTTCATTACTGCATATAGAGATCCTGCCTATAAGTTATGCATTTCGTTAGAAATCATGTATATAAGTTTCTGCATTCCTACATTAGAGACCATGTCTATAAGTTTCTGCATTCCCACATTAGAGACCATGCCTATAAGTGTCTGCATTTCCGCATATAGAAGTCATGCCTATAAGTTTCTGCACTTCTGCATATGCATATGTCACTAGGCAAACAATCTATGGGTTAAAGAATAGTCAATCGCATCCTAGATACCATGCTTATAGGATTCCTGCACTTACGTAACCGTTTTAAAATCAGTAACGCTTAGAATTCATGCCTATAGGAGCAATCGTTTAAATCTGATTCATCCGCGAGTCTAAAATCAGTAATAATGTCGTTTAGTATCTGCAGAATTGGTTTATTTCTAAAATCAGTAATCCTTCCTTAAAATCAGTATGCTTTACCTTGTTAGATATCATGCCTATAGGTCTCACCTAGGCAAACCATTAGGTAACTAGTTAACTATACCAGTCTTTAATAATTACAATCAGCAGGCAGGCCTAATTTGGACTTCTTATCTGAAAATATGTGATAAATCAGCCACCCCTTTAATGTTTAATTTTAATTAAGGACCTAACCAGTACCTGTAAGTCATGCTAAACAATTTGTTGCTTTGAATGAGGAGGCCTATTTGAGCCTTTAACTGTTATGTGTTTCCCCTTTTACTGCTTTTATGTGTTTTGTTTATCGCACTAGACTTTTGTCCTTTTAAAACTCTGAGAAGCCAATCTCCCTTCCCTTAAGGATTAGTAGTCCCAACTGCCTCCGGGACTGATAGGATTGGGGCGGGTAATAGCATGCAATAAGTAACGAGACCATTCCGCGATTTAATACCTTAACGGGGTGGGTAAGGGTAGACATGGATATGATGACCACGCGATAACACCACGTGTATAAATGGTTACCGGGTGTTGTGTGGGGTGATCCATGGTGTGTATAAACCTAGGACCCCCTCCCTCTTTATTTGTTTACTTTCTTTTCTTTCCAGATTTTTTTTTAGAAAAGCTATTAATTTTTTCAGTTCTCTAAACTTCTTCTTTTACTTCAATCACTAAAAAATCTCTTTTAATTATTTGATTTCCAGCACTGTTTCTTCTCCAAACCTCCGCCTCTTTTATTCCCTTTGTTTGATTATTTGTACCAATTATTTGACCCCCTTTTACTGCACTTGTATATCCCTTAAATAACTATGAAATCGCCTATCTCCGAACTTCAGCATGTTTATTTAACTTTTATACTTCCCTTGTTTGCAATCGTTATGTGAAAGCTGTCTTGTATGTTTACTTGTTATTTATATTAAAAGTCACAATTATAGCATGGCCAGGAACCACACTAGTGGATCTTGGGGGTGCCTAACACCTTCCCCCGAGATAATTTCAAGCCCTTACCCATTCTCTGGTTCTTTTTTTTATTTTTATTCTTAGTGTCCTAATGCACTCAATCATTAGGTGGCGA
>NW_017679610.1:14541-16234 GCF_001879085.1 Nicotiana attenuata
TGTATCTGCTTGAGAGAGAGTGCATATTTAGGTAGTTGTTTGAACAACATCACTCCCGGAGTATAGGCGAGAGTCATAACCGAGGGTTTAGAGGTTGGATTAGAGATAACGATACCTCGGGTGCGATCTAAGTGAACTGTAATGTGAATCTAGCTAGCGTAGCTTGAGAGAGTGCGTCTAGTAAATTATCATAATTGCTTGAGAGAGATTTATGATAGCTGGAGAGTTCATGATTGATAGAGGCAACTAAGTCAAAGCTATAAGAAACAATCAACAATTGGGGAAATCATAACTCTAGACCTCCTTAATTTAGTCTCCAAACCTTTGTCTCGTTAGTTGATAATTTTACCGTTTTATAGTATTTGTTGGTTAATTAGTTAGAAATATAAATCTCAATTTTTATAATTTAAAAATTGTTCAAACTTGTCTTCTTTGCGATATTGAACAATTACAGCGAAACCTTAGTTCTCTGTGGGATTCGACTCCGTACTTTTAGACCGGATTATATTTGCAGCGACCGCTTATCCTTTTTAGGACTAGAGTTGGGCGTGATCAAATTTTGGCGCCGTTGCCGGGGAACTAACGGTGTAATTGTAGCTGTATATATTGCTAGGGTTCAAGTTTGAACTTTTAGTTTGTTTTATTTTATTTTTTTTGTATTTTTTTATAACTGTTGATTTGAGAAACATGGCATCTTGGAATTATGGGAATTTAGGTGTAGATAATTCTACTATTGATCTCCATACATATTGTGAAGGAAACCACCGTGGCAAAATTTTCAAAACGTTCCTAAGAGCGAGTTATGTGCACCAACTCAATCTTATTTGTAGAATGTGTGTGATGTGTGTGGTGGTAAAAATGGTCACCTTCATGGTTGTGCTTATATTTTTTATTTTCCCCCAACCCCTTACTATGATGGTTCTACCTTTTCTTGTGAAGTTAATAGGAACAAAGAACCTGGGAATGCGGACCTGAAGGAGATCAAGGATATGCTAAAGTGCCTTCTGGAACAAAACAATGAGAAACAATTGCACATAGAAAGGCAAGAGGCAACTATTCGCAAGTTGGAGGCTCAATTGAGTCAAGTGGTTGGAGCTTTTAATGCTCAACAAGCCAATATTGAGGATAGTAGCCAAGAAGAGCATGAATTTGAGGTGTTAATTGGGGAGGTCAGAGTAGAACATCAACAACCTAGCCAACTAGAATTTGAGGATGTCAATGTTGAAGAAGTAATACTAGAGTCAACCAAGGACGTTGAAGATACAAATTTAGTTGACTCTAGTGTGATTGGTGTTGAGGAGGTTAAAAATCTTGAAGTTCATGTATTTGAGCGCGTTGGGCCTCATTCCAAACACTTCTCTACATTATGTTCAGACGTGAAATGGAAAAATTCACCCTTATGAGCATAAAAAGGAGTCCAAGGAAGAGGTAGATGAGCCTTATATTTTGGATTTCTCAAGGCCGTCTAGGCAAGGTGACCCTCCTCGATCGAGAGCCAACAAGTGCATAAGATTTTATCTAATTTTGGCTCGCAAGAATTTGTACCGCCCCAAGAGCATAATCATAAGCTTGAAGCAAAACTTGGGGTTCAATTCATAAGCTCGAGGTGGAGGCAAAAAAGTGATTCGCGTCGTGCCGCAACGTTAAATCAAGCGCTTGTTGGAGGCAACCCAGCTTTATTGCTTTCTTTTAT
>NW_017679611.1:0-1682 GCF_001879085.1 Nicotiana attenuata
TTTTTTATTAAGTCTTCTGGGAGTCAATGCTTAGCATCATGCAATATTTGAGATAGGGCTTAGTCACATGCAAATAGAAGGCAATGCTTAGTGTATACGGTGAAATCGGAGGGTCCAATTCCTCATCATCGAGACACCTCAAAAAATCATCTCGAAGCCTCGAGGGTGCAGGGCTATGGTCGAGTTTCCTCCCTCGAGGTTCATCGACGCTCGACCTTGGGACAATGTTGACCACAGCTATGGTAGAAATAGGGAGTTCCCAAGGCACGCGGCTAGGGCTGACACAGTCTAGCGGGCTACTCTGAACCCAAATCAGGACGTCATTTAGTTTTCCCATGTCCATATCTATGTAATTAATGCACTTTGTACTACGTTGGGATTCCCCTCCTATATAAAGGGAATCCTTGTCATTTTGTAAACCTGGGTTACTTCAGTTGCTCCACACGGAATATACAAGAACATTCTCTCTGCTCTCTTACATATTCTCTTGATATTATTGCTTTCATTTATTACCTTCATTGTTGTTCATCATTTATTGCTTATCATTGGCCATAAAGAGCCTTCTTTGATTTTATCATAACTGTTAGTCATACTTCGATCACCTTCGATAGCTCATAGTCGAGCCCCGGAATCGACCTCGAGGCCTCCGAATCGACAAGCTCGAGGCCCCGATTGTCAACCTATCGGTTTGGTTATCACCCCATTCCTTACTCTTATTTCATTTCTAAGTCTCACACATAGCATCAACTGCTCTACAACCAGCATAAAAATAGATCACGTATTTTTAGAGTCCCATAATGAAATTTAATTGTTATTACCATTTTCAAGGTAAACAGTTTGGCGCTCACCGTGGGGCTAAAAATAATAGTGATTATTTTCTTGCCGGTTCCATTACACAACGTAAGTTATCTTTCACGCTTTTTCTTGTCCGAAGATCTTTGATTTCAGGTCGGAATGTCTGATTCGGTAAACAATAACTTTGAGAACCACGGAGAGAATGGTGTGGCTATTCGAGGTGTTGGTGAGCCACCGTGAAACCTTGAAAACGCATCAGGACCAATTCCGGTGGACGAAGTCTCGCACGACGCTCAACATGTCAAAATAAGCTCCCACGCTAACAGGAGCATACACCAAGGCGACCAATAAGAAACCCAGAGAACCCCAGCCTGGGAAGAACGGGAGGTTAGCCTTCATGTTATTTTTGAAATGTTGCAGGCACAACAGCTGGTTATTGCTCAACTGTAAAGCCACCAGAAAACTCTTAGCACAGTAGCACCGGGGACAGCTCCCCCGACCGAATAGGTACCGGAGAGATCGAGCAATAACGCGTCGATGGCCGATCCCATCATCGTAAAGATGCTCAAGGACCTCACCAGAAGGATCGAATCGGGCGAGAAAATGATAGAAGCCAACAATAAGAAGGTCGAGACTTACAACTCCAGGGTTGACCAAATTCCAGGAGCGCCCCCGATCTTGAAAGGTGTGGACTTAAAGAAGTTCGTACAGAAGCCGTTTCCATAGGAAGCGGCCCCGAAACCCATTCCAAAGAAGTTCAGAATGTCGGACCTTCCGAAATACAACGGTACCTCGGGCCCCAACGAGCACGTCACCGCCTACACTTGTGCAGTAAAGGGCAACGACCTAAGGGACGACGAGATCGAGTCCGTCCTACTGAAAAAGTT
>NW_017679611.1:5040-6939 GCF_001879085.1 Nicotiana attenuata
ATTTTTTCTGGAAATATTTTGAAGCTTTGTGGTTATAATTATCAGTGTTTGTTGGATCACCAAATTGGGCTGTAGCGTGTGGCCCAATAATTCTAAGAGTGCAGTGCTGTATTGTGGCACTCGTTCTTTTGGGCTTTAAGTGAGCCCATTTTTCTCTTTGTGTGCGTATCGGTGCTTGGCTTATGATTTGGGCCTTTTTGTGGACTTTGGATCACGAGTCCATTTGGGTTGTAATTACCAGCCTCATCAGTTGGGCCAGTGCGTTTGGCCTTAGTAATTCTTAACTGAGACAGCCCTACCATGCTGCTGGGCCCACGCTGGGCCCAAAACTAGGCAGCCTTTGCTCTTTAAACCAGTAGTTCGTTTGGGAACTGAATTGGGCCATTAGCTTTTTTTTTTTTTTAAATTAACCTTCTCTCGCAAGCCTTTTAGAGAATTTTTTTGTCACAATTGGCGTTTTAAATAATTAGGCCCTTATCAATAGTCGAGGTGCGCCATGCCAAACAATAATCCCAACTGCGTGGCCCCCGTTTCAATTAGTTTTAACTTAACCTTAGAATTCGAGGCGTGCCATTAGCAAAATTTCATGGCCCTCGCAAAGTTGAAAACGCGTAGTTGCTTTAGGCGCGTACTTTAATAACATTACCTTCCTAAACTCGGGTGCACATTTATGTGACCCGAATCCAAATCTCTACGTTAGATAAAATGTGTTATGAACTGCGGGTGCATTTATGTGACGTGGTTCGAAACATATTTTAAATAATGTTGCAATCCCCCTTTAATTAATTAAATAAAAGCGGTTTGAAAGCTAAATGCACATAGGTTTAAACTGTTCTAAAATCAGATAATAGGCCAATTACAACAATTGAGCGACCGTGCTAGAACCACGGAACTCGGGAATGCCTAACACCTTCTCCCGGGTTAACAGAATTCCTTACCCGAATTTTTGGTTCGTGGACTGTAATACAGAGTCAACCCTTTCCTCGATTCGGGATTTGAACCGGTGACTTGGGACACCATAAATCTCCCAAGTGGCGATTCTGAATTCTTTAACTAAATAAATCCCGTTTCGATTGTCCTTTAATTGGAAAAACTCCTTTATTATACCCCTTTCCGGGGGTGTAGGAAAAAGGAGGTGTGACACTCAGGACCTCAGCCATGTTGATAGCCAATTTTTCCCTATGCATTTTTGTACCCAAAATACTTCCAAAATAGCATATGTGTGCATATATAAGCACACTCATGAGTTTTGGTATTTTTCATGATTTTTAAACTAATTTATTGCCTGTTTTAATACCACAAAAATCCAAAATTATTCCCAAATTATCATTTTGGTGAGTAAATTATTTCATTCTCATGTTTACACCAAAATATAAGTAAGCTAATTTTTGGGCGAAATACATAAGCAGCCCCTTCAAGTTGTCCACAACGGTCAGTTGAACACCTCAACTGAGACTATTTCCAGTTAAACACTTCAAGTGGCTATTAAATGTATCTCGTGAACACCCGAGTCTGGCAGACTATATGTGGGAGTTGCACTCGCCAGTGACATGTCAAATGAACCAATTAAAGAATTATATGTGTAATTTATAATAAATTTTTTGATAAATATAAACTAAACACATTAAAAAATCTTTTTATTATTAACCAAACACCCAACCCCTCTTCATCTTCTTCCTTCTCACTCCCCCTCTCGCCACCCCCCTCCCCCCCACGACATCTCGTACTAAACTCCATCTTCTTCCTTTTTTCACTGCCAAACAAAAGAATCTATGTTTAATACTCCATTGTAGTAATACTCTAATCAAGTTTAATCAAAGTTTTGTATTGTAACTTCATTTTGTTGAAAAGACAAAATCGAGCTTTGTGGGTTCAACAACAGATTATTACTGTGTATGT
>NW_017679611.1:8967-12274 GCF_001879085.1 Nicotiana attenuata
TTTCTTTTCTCTATATGTTCTACGCTTGTGATTCTCACTCGACTCTCTGCATGTTTTTCGACTTCCTTCTCTCTCTATTACACCTTGAAGCCTAACTAACATGCTTTGAATGTCTGCTCTATGCTATTGCTGCATGATGTTTCTTTTGCCATAACTTAGCCTCACATGTCTGCTATTTGTGCATGCATTATATACTGAGTACCTCCTGTGATTTATTTAACTCGAAATTGATTTCAAAAAACTTTTCCTTCCTTGAGATCCTGATTTTACTAGCCTGTCAAAGTCTAATTGATTCCTTTTCCTTTGATTGGCCCCACTGAATCTTTCCAAAAATAATTTCAAATCCTGTACTTAGACTTAATTGCCTATTGTATGACTTTACTGTTTCTTTTATGGCAACAACCATTCTGCTTGCAAGGCTGGTTCTCCTTTCCTTATTTGGATACGGTTAGTATCCGTTTGAATAAGAATTCCCTGATTAAAGGGGAGTCTTATACTAATTAATTCTGATTTGTGACCATGCCATATTTGTGTTAGATTTGTACTTGTTACCTTATTTCTCTACACGTTTTCAAAGCTATAAATATTTCCTCCTTTTTTTCTTTGAACACATGAACACAGAACGCAATCGGAGTCCACAGGTCACTCTCACTTAAAAACTCTTTCTCTTTTACTTGTGCTGCTGTGGACTTTGTTTACTCTACTTTCTCCTGCGCTCTTTTGCTTCTCTACTGGTATGTCTCAGTTAGTTTACATGTCTCCACCACAATGTGTTTACTTCTGCCCACTTCTGTCCAATTCTTTTAGTTGACATTTGTTTCTAGCATATTGTAACATGTTCCCCCCCTTTCCTTTGTAATTCAGTATTTAAATTATGTATGCATCCTGTCAGTTGTTTGTCATGAATTTGATACTTTATGAATCCCAAACCCTCATACCCCTTTATAGGTGAGTTATGGTTCGGGGCATGACAACACTCTAATATTGTTGTCCATGATTCTGGATTGGATTCTTTGAATTCCAAACTCAATCAGTTCCCATTCACGTTCCCCCTTTATGTGTTGTTGAGCTTTAGACTTGGGTCTGGCAGCATCCTAATCACTGTCCAGACTCTGGTCTGACCTTTAAGGGTCTACTCTTAATGTGTTTGACCAAGCAGGTGGTCAAGGGTGTGCCAGCCTACTTTGTAGCTAGGTATGACCACCACCTGTCATGGTTCCCCAATTCCCTTTCACTTTGCACTTACTCTTAGCTATAAGTTCTGCCCCTCTCTTGCAAGCCATGCTTTGGGAACCCCGAGCTCCCTCTGTACTTGGATGCATGAGAGCCGGCTCTTCCACACTGCACTATTCTAATTCTGGTAGTATCCTGGGTGTAAGCAATGCCTGGAATCCCTGAGATTCCTTGGAACTTTGAAGCACCTTGGATAAAGAGAAGGCTTTGGAAATCTGGATCCCGGAAGTGGCTCAATCGCATGTTATTAGACATTAAGGTTGAATTAGGCTACTCGGATCTAGCTGTTAGCTTTTGATGTATCCTTTAATTTCCAGTTTGATTCATTGGGTTGTAATAATTTTGTATGAAACTCGGGAAGTATAGTAAAAGGGTGTGGGAGGGGTCTTTACTTTTCTTCTATCCAAGGGGTAGAAATCATGAATTAGGATTTTATTCAAACTAGAAATCCTGCCTATAGGGTCTTTAATACTGATTCAATCACATAGAGACCATCCCTATAGGATTTTACGCTTAACTTTACCGCAAAAATCACCTAGAAAGCATGTCTATAGGATTTAACATTCATGTTCTATATGACACAGATAGAGATCATATCTATAGGCTCTTGCATTTCTGCATATATAAATATCATTAGGCAAACCGTTTATAGGCTTAATTCAAAGTTGCATATAGACATCATATGTATAAGACTCTTATTGATATCAGGAAAGGGTGTTAAAATCAGTAAACATATAGAAAGCATGCCTATAGGGAATCTCGTCTTTAATAGCATCATTCGTTCTTAAACAGTATTGATTGCTGGAACTAGTGTCTTTAATAAACCTGGTAATTTTCTACTTCTGAAGCCCGCTAAAATTGGTAAACCTTTTTCCTATAGCCAATCTGCACTCCCCCGAAACTCGTAAACCTTTTAATCAGTCTACATCTTTTCTGAAACAACTGGTAACTCTTTTCTAAAAATCGGTTTGCATCTTTTCTCTTTGTTTAAACTGATAATTCTTTTTTCTAAAATCAACTTGCATCTTTTCTGAAACTATTGGTACCTCTTTGCATCTTTTTCCTGAAATTAATAGATCATACGCCTAGGTTTTTTATTTCAACTCATAAACAAGGGTTGGCTAATTAATAAATTGGGTCAGTCCCTGACAACTGTATCCGAGTTGCCTAATGCAGACTCTCTGTTTAAATACATGTGTTGAACCATTCCGCTCGCTGCTTAATTTAATCTAAGACCAAATCAGTATTTGTCAAGGGATGCTAGACTAAATGATTGTTTGACTTTTGGGGTTAATTTGAGACTTGTATGCTTGCTTGTCCTCCCCTTTTACTTGATACTTGTTTTGAATGTCGAGCCAGAATTTTATCCTTTAAACTCTACAAAGGCCCCCATCCCTTTCTTCCCCTTTAGGATTAGAAGTCCTAATACCCCGGGACTAATAGGATTGGGACGGGTAGTAGCATGCGATAAGTAAACGATACCGTTCCGCGCTTTAATACCTTAACAGGGTGGGAAGGGTAGACATGGAGATGATGATTACACGTTAACACTCCGCGTACAATTGAGTACCAGTGTTGTGCGAATGATCCATGTAATGTATAAACCTAGGACCTCTTTCTCCTTCTTTATTAGTTTAATAAAATTTTCTGAATCTTTAAAGTTATTGCATTTTCAATTCCTGCTTCTCGCATGATCTTTTCGAATTATTTGCACTAAGTACTTGACCTTTTTCTCCACTTGCACGTTTTTTACAAAATTGCTCCTTTAAAATTCAAGCACTTCTTTTAACCTTTTGTGCTTCTTGTACTTGTTTATTTTTTACATCTAAAGTCACAATTGTTGCATGGCCGGGAACCATACTAGTGGATCTTGAGGGGTGCCTAACACCTTCCCCTCGAGATAATTTCAAGCCCTTACCCAAAACTCTGGTCTGCATCTTTAAGTCTTCTAAAAGTGTCCTAATGCACTATAATCATTAGGTGGCGACTCTCCAAACTCTCAAAAAACCCAATTCCAAACGTGGAAAACGAGTTGTCTTTCCAAATGTCGTGAACCCGATTCCGCGAGGAAAAA
>NW_017679611.1:15606-16229 GCF_001879085.1 Nicotiana attenuata
TGGGAGGGCTACACCCCAGAGCACCTAGCCGAATCCAGTAAGCAAGCCCCGGGACGTCCCATTGAGACAGGACCCGATGATCTTTGGAGGAAAATACAGGCTAAGGAGTACTCAGTCGCTGAACAGCTGAACAAAACACCAGCACATATATCTATCCTAGCTCTTCTGCAGAGTTCAGACGCTCACAAGAATGCCTTAATGAAGATACTAAGCGAAGCCTATGTGCCCAGCAATATAACCGGGGGTGAAATGGCGAATATGGTGGGGCAAGTGTTGGAGAACCATAAAATTACCTTCCACGAAGACGAGTTGCCGCCAGAGGGTTTGAGCCACAACAAAGCACTTTCACATCACCGTGCAATGTGAAGATTATTTCATCACTAGAGTCCTAATTGATGGAGGATCAAGCCTCAACATCTGTCCGCTGATAACTCTCAGAACCTTGGGAAAAAGCCTGCATGAGATCAAAGATGGGGCTATCAATGTTAAAGCCTTCGATGGATCCCAGAGATCTACTATTGGAGAAATCAGCATGTGCTTGCAAATGGGGCCAACATGGTTCGACGTCGACTTCCAAGTGATAGACGTCCCAGCATCCTACAACTTGCTGCTGGGACGCCCCT
>NW_017679612.1:0-319 GCF_001879085.1 Nicotiana attenuata
ATGGCATATGACTCATTCAGATAAGCTCATCAAGACGCTCCGTTACGAGCATTCAATTCAGTAACAAACATACAAATTAAGGCACTTTCAGTGAGATTCAACAATTAGGACTAAGCGTTACACTCTAGGGTCTATTGTGTTCAGGTGTGTCAACGCTATGAGTTCTCTTTCAATTTTTTTTATAGCTCGTAGCCCATTACCCTAATCTACAAAAAAAAATATAAAACAAAATAAAAACTACCTATGCCCGGTTCAAGCTAAACCCTTGGAAAAGAACCGCGGCCGTAACGAAAAACCAAACGGGGAGGTTGCTACACTA
>NW_017679612.1:4767-5801 GCF_001879085.1 Nicotiana attenuata
TTGTCATTTTTCACAACAGTCATTCCCCCCTTTTTCGGAACACATTGGACAGGGCTGACCCAATTACTATCAGAGATGGGGAAAATGATTCCCGCATCTAACCATTTGATCACCTCTTTCTTTACAACCTCTTTCATATTAGGGTTCAGCCTTCGCTGATGTTCCCTGGAGTTCTATGCCCCTCCTCCAGGAGAATCTTATGCATACAGAAGGCTGGGCTGATACCTTTTATGTCTGCCATGGTCCAACCAATGGCAGTCTTGTTATCCTGCAGTACCTGTAAGAGCTGTTCTACCTGCACATCTAGCAAACAGGATGATATAATAACAGGCAAGGTCGAATCAAGGCCTAAGAATACATACCTGAGGTGATCTAGGAGTGGCTTCAGCTCCAGCTTGGGTGGTTCCTCTATTGATGGCTTTGCTGGCGGAGTGGCCCTTTTTTCCAGCTTAAGGGACTCGAACTGAGGTTCCCTTGACCAAAACCCTCGGCCTTCCAGTGCCATAACCCATTCAGCTAACCCTTTACCATCCATTTCATCTAAATTCGTCAGACATGCCTCCAATAGATCTTTCACAGTTAGGGTCCTATCATCTTCTTGCAGGATTACATCCACTGCCTCCACTAGAGAGCAATTAGCATATTCACTGGGTCTCCTCATTGATTGCTGAACATTGAATATGACTTCTTCATCGTTCAATCTCATTTTAAGTTCCCAGTCTCACAGTCTATCAGTGCTCTCCCGGTGGCTAAAAATGGTCTCCCTAAATAAGGGGTATCTCCTTATCCACCTGACAATCCAGAATCACAAAGTCTGCAGGGAACACGAACTTCCCCACTTGCACCAGCACATCATCAAGAATACCAGTTGGTCTTTTCACAGTGAGATCAGCCAGCTGTAGCAGCATAGAAGTCGGTCTAGCTCTGCCGATGCCCAGTTTAGTGTACACTGCCAGCGGCATCAGATTTATGCTGGCTCCCAAATCACACAACGCTTGCAAGGCATAACTCCAATATGCATGGAATAGTGAAGC
>NW_017679612.1:8561-11878 GCF_001879085.1 Nicotiana attenuata
AATTATGATAATTTACTAGACGCACTCTCTCAAGCTACGCTAGCTAGATTCACAATATGGTTCACTTAGATTGCGCCCGAGGTATTGTTATCTCTAATCCAACCTCTAAACCCTCGGTTATGACTCTCGTCTATACTCCGGGAGTGATGTTGCTCATACAATCACCTAAATATGCACTCTCTCTCAAGTAGATACATAATAAATAGGAACGAATAATTGAGGGCCCTTTCAACTAACCACAATCAAAACATAGATGAACAAATAGAGATTAACAACCAAATCCAACTATATTAATAAAACAACCAAGTCATCCCCAACGGGTTCCACCAAAACCATAGATTAAGGTATTTAGCTACTCATAACAATGGATGAATAAACTACTAGAAGATTCATAATCGAAGATTGCAAGAAAAATAAAAGAGAATAAGAATAATGATGTTTTGGGTGATCTCTCACACTTGTTTCTCTTGCCAAAGTACTCTCAAAAGTAAGTTTTACCCTATGAAAACCTTGATAATTTAACCTTGGGCGAGCTTGACTTTATATAGGTTAAGTGGGTTTCTCTCCAGATTTCCAATTTTACCCCTAAATAACTCTTTTTCGGACCGGCCTCGCGCGAGCTCGCGCGTAACTTCGCGCGTCATTCTGCTTCAGCCCTTAACGCGCGCGAACTACTGCGCTAACTCGCACATCTAGGCCATGATTTCTTCCATTCTTTGTCTCGTTCTTGCGCGCACTCAGCTCCGAGGGGTCGTTCTTGCTCATAAATCATTCCAATAGCCTCTTGAAAGCATCATATAAGCTCCTCATCCTGCAATGTATACAAATCACAATTAGAGCCTATTTTTCATCAATTAACCATATTATTACGTTGGAATATAATCAAGCTGAAGCATAAACAAGAGCTAAATCACCTAGATTTCGCCTATTATCACGCGCTAATGGCCGCGCTAGTCTAGATCTCCATTTTAGCTCTTCTTTCTCTCGTCTTCCCACGTACTCAGCTTCTAGGGGCTTTTCTTGCTTCATTTTAGCTCCGATTACCGTCTTAAGTCCTCATTCATGCCAATGACTCCTGCAACGTGTGAAATTCACAATTAGAGCCAATTTATCATCATTTAACTATATTGTAACAGTGAAACATGATCAAGCTGGGGCATAAACAATCGCCAAATTACATAAATCTAGCCTATTATCATATAGCAACACTTCAAAGCCCATCTTTCAATTGTAGATTCTCTCGCTAACTTGCTTTAATATCATTTTTAATGCATTTTTGGGTTCTCATTGCATTTAGATTTTTATGATGATTTGAAATTTATTAATTAATAGTAGCGTGCTTATATGTTTTAAGTTCTATCCTTCAACAATATTTAGATTTTCAAGTTGTTACATATTCTAGCTGAAACTGAAAAGGAAGCAAGAGAACTTGTGAAATTGAAGTTATAAAATTATAAAGTTGATTTTTTCAGTTAAACTGTTGACTAAGAATTGAGAAATTATATGAAGCAGTTTCTTTCTTTATTGAGTTAGTTATACACGATCAACATTTATAATAATCTTCGAAAACTTAAAATTTTATTTTATAAATAGATATAATTTTTAACTAAATCATACTTATTGAGATAGGATACACGCGCATCGCGCGTACCTTGAGACTAGTTGAATATAAATATGTGTAGGTAATTATATACAATGTATAATAAAGATAATATAATGTAAGTATTAATTTATAAGTGGAGGAGATGGAAAAAAATGAAGAAAGGTATGTTTAACTCCGAAACTAATAACAATACGAAATCTCACGTGCAAAACCGATGAAAGGACAAATATTGATCTAAATTGGCTCAAAATTGCTAAGAAGTGCTCTTTCTAGGAGTGTGGAAAGAGATGTGATATAGTCCATGATAAATGAGAGAGAAAAAGGAATAAGATAATACATGTAATTCCTAATCTTGTGGAAGAGTTACGTGCGTTACGTACTTGTTTACTTGTAAAACGGTATAGTTGTATTTAGGCAGAATAGCCTGGGAGACACTTGTACTTGTTCCGGTTTGTCATCCCGGTCCCTACACTCCATAAAGTTTCATCTAGACACTTCAACTTAATCAAAACAAGACTTTTAAACTCTTCGGAATCGCGTGAAGCACACTTGCTTGACGTGGATGACAAATCAGCATCCACATCAGATTCTATGCCAAAACAATATTATTTAACAAAATTTTAATTTCTTAAACAAAAAATAAAACAAAATAAGCAAAAAATTAAAATTAAAGAAAACCCCTCCTCCCTTCTTCAAACCCACTCACTCAACCTTCTTAAAATAATAACCCACCTGCCATGGCTTCTCCACCATGAGTACCACTATTTCCTTCACTCCTCTTTTAAAGAAAGTTAGCTATCCATGAAAAATACATGAGCAGAGAATTAGGTCTTTTGAATTTTGACTTATTCCTGTACCCCAATTTGAAAGGGCTGTGAAAAAATTTGAAAGCTAAAACCATCGGAAAAAATGGAGGAAGGGACTGAAGAAGAAGAGGAGGAGGGGGGGGGGGGGTAGAGCGAAGGGGGAAGAGATTGAAGAAGAGGGGGGGGAGGGGCAGAACGAAAGGGAGAAAGGGATAAAGAAGAAGAGGAGGGGGGGCAGAAAGAAAGGGGGAAAGGGAAGTAAGAAAGAACGAAGAAGAAGAGAAGAAGAAGAGGGGAGGGCAGGGTGTGGGGACATGACACGAGGGGAATGGCGGTTCGAAGAAGAAGAAGACGGGGGGTAGGGGTGGGGGGATGGGGGGGCAGAACGAAGGGGCCCGGGGATAGGGGCTGTAAGAAAGAAAGAATAGCTAGTTTATTTTGATTTTATTTATTTTTTATTTTATGTTTTTAATAAAGATAAAATTCATCAGCTCACGCCCTAATGTGCGTATAAATCACTTATTTTGGTCCAATCAGCATACAATGGCTCCATTAAGCCTCGGTCAAAACTGAGATCAGAAGGGGTTTAAGAGTCTTTGTTTTGATATAAGATGATAAGTGTCTAGAATGAAACTTTATGGAGTGTAGGTGGACCGGGATGAACAAACCGGAACAAGTACAAGTGTTCTCCCAGGCTATTCTGCCGTGTTAGTAATTTATATGTAGATTTCTAGACAAGTGGAAACTTAATTTTTGGTCCCTGGAAAAATAATTTTAGAGAGTATACACAAAGAAACGACTATAAAACTTAGGCCTTCAACAAATGTAGTAATGGAAATAAGAAAGAGTTGACTAATCGGAACAACATTTTCGGGCCCACAACAATGATGAGATTAAAAGCAAGAAAA
>NW_017679612.1:14741-16228 GCF_001879085.1 Nicotiana attenuata
GCTAACAAATTGAGACAGTCTTTATGATCACAAGGAGGATCCATTTCCTGATTCGATCACATAAAAGGTGCAATTAAGGATAATGGAAATGCAAAAGATTTCTTGAGTACCACTGGACAGAAATTCCTAGAATCTGATAAAGCTGAGATAGGTAGCCTAATTGATTCCTTGTCTACCATAAAGTATGACCTTGTAGGTAGTGTCCGTGATCACATTATGAAATTGGTTAACATTGCTACCAAACTGAACAATTTAGGTGTAACCATTACAGATGATTTTCTTGTTCACCAATCTCTGAGGTCCTTTCCTGAGCAGTTTAACCAACTTAAGACAGCCTATAATGCACAAAAGGATAAGTGGAGTGTTGATGAGCTTATTACTGTTTGTGTGGTAGAGGAAGGGAGGATCCAAAAGGAGAAAGTTGAGGGTGTAGTAACTTTGTTAGTTCGTCTAGATCAGCTGATTATCCCTCTTATAAAAGAAAAGGTGGACCCAAATTTCACAAAAAGAAAAACGACGTGGGTCGGACTACGTCCACTACCAGGGTACCTAAGGGTGGTAATAGTGGTCATACTAATAATCCTGGTGTTAACCAAGGTCAGTCTCATAATACTCTTGGTCCTCAAGTTGTAATTAAGAAAGAAATCAAGTGCTGGGATTGCAAACAAGTAGGTCATAAGAAAGCTGGTTGTCCTCTGAAAAAGAAATCAGGTAATCTTTTTGGCTTTTGTCTGCTTTGAAACTAGTCTTGTTCATGTTCGTTTAAATTCCTGGTGGTTGGATAGTGGTGCAACTGTTCATGTAACCAATGACTTGCAGGATCTAGTAAGCAACTACAAGAAATGGAAACAGGATGTTGAAATAGTGTTAGGTCTGATGGACCTGGACTTTGCATTGACTGAACAGAAACCTGCTGAACCTACAACTACTAGCACTCCTGATGAAAAGGCTAAGTATGAAAATTGGATGAAGGCTAACAAATTGAGTCTTATGATCACGAAGAGATCCATTTCTGATCACATAAAAGGTGCAATTAAGGATAATGGAAATGCAAAAGATTTCTTGAGTGCCACTGGACAGAAATTCCTAGAATCTGATAAAGCTGAGATAGGTAGCCTAATTGATTCCTTGTCTACCATAAAGTATGACCTTGTAGGTAGTGTCCGTGATCACATTATGAAATTGGTTAACATTGCTACCAAACTGAACAATTTAGGTGTAACCATTACAGATGATTTTCTTGTTCACCAATCTCTGAGGTCCCTTCCTGAGCAGTTTAACCAACTTAAGACAGCCTATAATGCACAAAAGGATAAGTGGAGTGTTGATGAGCTTATTACTGTTTGTGTGGTAGAGGAAGGAAGGATCCAAAAGGAGAAAGTTGAGGGTGTAGTAACTTTGTTAGTTCGTCTAGATCAGCTGATTATCCCTCTTATAAAAGAAAAGGTGGACCCAAATTTCACAAAAAGAAACATGGTCATTCTCAT
>NW_017679613.1:0-211 GCF_001879085.1 Nicotiana attenuata
GTGATTGGAGCCCGAATGTTGGCAAAAGGCGACTAAGGAATGGAGGCCCTATGTCTAAAAAGGCACAACTCAGGGATTGTGGCGACTAGGGAATGGAGGCCCTATGTCTAAAAAGGCACAACTCAAGGATTGGAGCCCTAATGTTGGCAAAAGGCGACTAGGGAATGGAGACCCTATGTCTAAAAGGCTCAACTCAGGATTGAGCCCTAAG
>NW_017679613.1:5265-5520 GCF_001879085.1 Nicotiana attenuata
GGAATGGAGGCCCTATGTATAAAAACGCACAACTTAGGGATTGGAGCCCTAATGTTGGCAAAAGGCGACTAGGGAATGGAGGCCGTATGTCTAAAAAGGCACAACTCAGGCATTGTAGCCCTAATGTTGGCAATAGGCGACTAGGGAATGGAGGCTCTATTTCTAAAAAGGCACAACTCAGGGATTGGAGCCCTAATGCTGGAAAAAGGAGACTAGGGAATGGAGGGCCTATGTCTAAAAAGGCACAACTTAGGG
>NW_017679613.1:15210-16225 GCF_001879085.1 Nicotiana attenuata
GATCATTATGATGTAAATACATAATGGATAAAACGGTTTTAGATGAACCGACGACTGCGACACGGTTCAAGATATTGCAACTCTTTTGCTCCCGAATTTTGAGGGTCCTCCTCAAAATTCTTCCCCAGTTTACTGGGCCGGTGCCTCTGACGGCTGCGCGCGGTGGATAGTGAAAGTTAACTTCGGAATTTTGAGGGTCCTCCTCAAAATTCTGCCCCAGTTTCCAATATCGGGGAAAAATGGAAATTTTATTGAATTGTGACCGAACCCATAGGGCTGCCTACGTATGTTTAAAAATACACAACTTAGGGATTGGAGCCCTAATGTTGGCAAAAGGCAACTAGGGAATGGAGGCCCTATGTCTAAAAAGGCACCACTCAGGGATTGGAGCCCGAATGTTGGCAAAAGGCGACTAAGGAATGGAGGCCCTTTGTCTAAAAAGGCACAACTCAGGTATTGGAGCCCTAATGTTGGTCAAAGGCGACTAGGGAATGGAGGCCCTATGTCTAAAAAGGCACAACTCAAGGATTGGCGCCCTAATGTTGGCAAAAGTCGACTAGGGAATGGAGACCCTATGTCTAAAAGGCTCAACTCAGGATTGGAGCCCTAATACTGGCAAAAGGCGAATAGGGAATGGAGGCCCTATGTCTAAGAAGGCACAACTCAGGGATTGGAGCCCTAATGTTGGCAAAAGGCGACTAGGGAATGCAGGCCCTATGTCTAAAAAGGCACAACTCAGGGATTGGAGCCGTAATGTTGGCAAAAGGGGACTAGGGAATGGAGGCCCTATGTCTAAAAAGGCACAACTCAGGGATTGGAGCCCTATTGATGGAAAAAGGAGACTAGGGAATGGAGTCCCTTTGTCTAAAAAGGCACAACTCAGGGATTGGAGCCCTAATGTTGGCAAAAGGCGACTAGGGAATGGAGGCCCTATGTCTAAAAATGCACAACTCAGGTATTGGAGCCCTAATGTTGGCAAAAGGCGACTAGGGAATGGAGGCCCTATGTCTAAAAA
>NW_017679614.1:0-2626 GCF_001879085.1 Nicotiana attenuata
AATTTACAAAATATTCTTGAAGTTACCGGGCACAAAAGTTGAGATGATAATAACGGAAAAACGGCTATAATTACAAAGACGACCCTTTGATACTTCCAAAGAAGGCATAAAGGATGTCTCAGCAAAAACAGCCAAACACAGGAACAAAATGATAAAAGTAGAAAAAATAATAAATAAAAACTATTTTTACAAAAATGACCCTCTGTTACTCCTAGAAGGGTTCCAAAGCTATTTCAGAAAAAGAAACAAGACAAAACTAGATAAAAAATGGTTACTTTTGCAAAAACAGTCTTTCGATACTTCCGGAAAGGTTTAAAGCTGCTTCGATAAAAATGGCCAGACATAAGGGCAAAATGGTAAAAGGTGAATAAATATAGATAAAGTAAATATTTTTTTTTGTACAAAAAATGGCCCTTCAGCATTTGACCAAAATAGGCTCTCCCTTTTTTTTTCGAAAATATTATGCACACGCGGAATTCTATGCTCCCCCCTTTTTTTGAAAAATGTGGGCTGAACCCGATGGAGGTTGCCCACGTATCTCACATCCTGTGAGAATCGAACCCGCGTAGTTCGGTAAAACTAAGTACCCTTTTATTTTTATTTATTTATTTTTTTTTTGAAAAATTAATCTTTACAACTCACACCAGACTATTACAATATATATATATATATATATATATACATATATATATATATATATATATTTATATTCTTTCTTTTTTTAGAAAAAGGTTTATTTGCACTAAACTAGGAGAATTATTCTTTTCTCTCTCTCTCTCTTTTTTTTTTTTTTACTTCTAATAATTACACTAATTTTTTTTTTTTTTAAGACCGGTCGACATTGCAAGTAAGCCTTCCAAATGATGTATCAAGTAGCACATACATGAACATGATGGTCTCGAAGAGGATATCTGTCTTATACGGACCCGGCCCCTGTGCCGAGTTTCGCTAAGTCAAATGGACGTGATGCAAATAAAGCGAACCTACTAGGGATATCCGGCATGAGGTTTGTTCTTCTAGGTTTAAATCTTATTGGAGAAAGTATCTAGACTGGCTTACTCGAGCGGACAACTCGAGCCGAGGAGGGTCAGTGTACCGGTAGCATTGCTTTCCGGCTTAACTGGTGGTGCTCCCCGCCTAAAACATGTGTGACTAAAATCCTTCACCGGGTGACAAGCACCTCGGCTATCTCAAAGAAAGCGGGCTATGTCAAGCAAATGCCCAATTTTTAATTTCAAGAAGACTCAGAGGGGGTGCGTGAGAAGACAGTTTATATGTACAGTTCAACAATATCAAAGCGGTAAAAAGCAAATAAGTAGCACATTATGCCCAAATAAGTCACAGTATATACAAAATTAATAAAGTCAAATAAAAGTCAACATGTACAAGCTCGAATTCTAGTTGTTCCCCAGCAGAGTCGCCAGAGCTGTCACACCACTTTTTGTACCCCCGAAAAGAATATGTGTATGGGTTAAAGAGTTTTTCCAATTAAAGTGACAAAACTTGAGTAGGGATTATTTTATTGTTCAGAGTCGCCACTTGGAATTGATTTTTCGGTGTTCCAAGTCACCATTTATTTGAATCCCTAGTCAAAGGAAGGTTTGACTCTATTTTTATCGGTCCGCGAAAACAAAGTTCGGATAAGGAATTCTGTTGACCGGGGAGAAGGTATAAGGCATTCCCCGAGTCCCGTGGTCTAGCACGGTCGCTTTATTGACTTAAACTTGGCTTGAATTAATTTTGGACAAACTGTGATTTATATGTATTTTCATGTTTTACCTATCCGCTTTTAATTATTAAAGTTGTTAAAAAAAAGTATGATATAAATAGTATAAAATTGTCTTAACCGCGCTACGAAAGCGAATGTGCGACCAAAACGAATTTTATTAATTTTGTCGTAACAGCGCTACGCAAGCGAATCCGCAGTTATGACAAAAGGATTATTAGCACGCTATTATTTTCAGAAAAAATTACTGTATTTGTGCTTTTGAGAAAATTATTTATTAAAAGGTTACTATCGCTATTAAAAAGTTACTATCGCGCTACGCGGGCGAATTCGTGAGTATGGTGAAAGGAATAGAAATTTAACTAAAACTATAGATATAGTAAGAGATTAGTGAATTAAATTATTGAATGTTAAATATCACGCCACGCAAGCGAATCCGTGAATGAAAAGCTTTAAGCGTGCCAACTGATTGCCTAGCAATTCAACTAATAAAAAAGAAAATGTGTTAATTAATTAATAATAGAAATCTGATTTCTATTATTATCTTCTAGCCTTATGGTTGGAAAAATTGTGCAAATAAATGTTGGACCAACTCAATCTTTTTTAAAGAAATATGCCAACTTCTTGTTAAAAGGAGAGATTTAGGCGCGTTTATAATAAAATCATCATAGCTACAGGTACGGTTCCCGTGACGTAGTTGTGGTACCTAATTCTCAAATCCGGGGGTACATTTATGTGACCCGGCTACAACTTCTAATAATTTTTAATAAATTAAACATGTTGTAGATCGTGGGTACGGTTCCCGTGACAAAATTCGCAATGTGTATCAAACAAGCAAGTGTACGACAATACTTGTTCCTAGATTAATTCCATAAAAAAAACTAATTAAAAGTTGAATTA
>NW_017679614.1:6100-16224 GCF_001879085.1 Nicotiana attenuata
GGAGTGAAGAGTACTTCTACACGGAACTACGAGCTCGATCCCCCTAGGCGAAAGGATTCTACCTGAGTTAAGCAGTGTAAAACACCCTAAGTGAAGAGTACTTCTACTCGGAACTATGAGCTCGATCCCCCTAGGCGAAAGAATTCTACCTGAGTTAAGCTGTGTAAAACACCCTGAGTGAAGAGTACTTTTACTCGGACTATGAGCTAGATCCCCCTAGGCGAAAGGATTCTACCTGAGTTAAGCTGTGTAAAACACCCTGAGCGAAGAGTACTTCTACTCGGAACTGTGAGCTGGTGACGCTGTTCGATGGAGCCAAAGATGCCGAGTCTGGGGAAGGTCCTTCTGGGACCAAATAGTTAGGAGTTTCTTTTCTTTTCCACTTTGAAATGTAATAAGGCCAACGACCATTAGTGACATTTTTTACTTTATGAAATTTTAGTGTCGTTTTGGGATTCGTCTCATTTTTATCAATAAAATGAGGCATTTAGCATTATAAGTTCTCCAAATCAACTTGTCGCTAGGCCTACCTCGGGCACAACGAGGAACCCAATTTAAGACACGATTTATATTCTTGTACTATGTGTTTAAATATTGCAATATTTTTCACAGAATCCGCACTAACTTGTTACCTTTTGTTGTTTTTACTTTTATATTTTATTCCCCTCCCCAAATAAGGTTAGTTCGTGCATTCTGGCATCATCATCCTACTCCACAAGATCTAAGGGCCCTCCACCTCCTCCTCCTCCAAGTCCTATCAAAAGCAAGAACAAAGCAAAGATGGAGAACGTGAACAACATTAGAAAAGGACGACTCAGCTGAAAGGGTAGAGGTTCTCAGGGCGTTCAGGTATCCAAAGAAAGTGCCGCGCAGCTCGAACAGAAGCTACTGAAATTTCAAGAAGAACTTGACCAAGTTCGGAACTTGGCAAGTCTGTCATTCTCCCTAACTACTCTAGACGTCAATTTTCCAAATGCTCAACACCCCATACCTCCACAAAACATCCCAAAGCCGCAGAAACAGTCCGCTATTCATTGCAACACACATCCCAACAACACTCCACTCCTCATCCCTGAACCATCAAATGATCATCCCCACCACACTCCCATATATGTGGAAACCTTGCCACACTACACCAAACCCATTACAAACACACCAGAATCTGATGACAAAGACTCTCTCATCAAGAACCTGGCAGCTGAGCTCAAAAAGTTGACTAGCCGGGTCCAGGGCGTGGAAAGAAACAAAGGCATTGAAGGGTTGAATTATGAGGATCTTTGCATCCAGCCGGGCGTTGAACTTCCCGAGGGGTACAAACCACCCAAGCTCGAAATGTTTGACGGCTCAGGGGATCCTAGAGTCCATCTGAGGACATATTGTGATAAACTGGTCGGTGTAGGAAGAGACGAGAAGATTCGCATGAAACTCTTCATGAGAAGTTTGAAAGGCGATGCGCTGTCTTGGTACATTAGCCAAGATTCCAAGAAATGGACGAGCTGGGTAGGAATGGCGTCCGATTTCATGGACAGGTTCAGGTTCAACACAGAAAATGCACCAGATATCTTCTACATCCAGAATCTGAAAAAGAAACCCACTGAGACATTCCGCGAGTATGCTACTCGATGGAGATCCGAGGCTGCTAAGGTCAGGCCGGCCTTAGAGGAAGAACAGATGAACCGATTTTTCGTCCGAGCGCAAGATCCGCAGTACTATGAGAGGTTAATGTTGATAGAGAGCCAGAAATTCTCCGATATTATCAAGCTAGGAGAAAGAATTGAGGAGGGCATTAAGAGCGGAATGGTCACTAATTTTGAAGCACTGCAGGCTACCAACAAAGCCCTACAATCTGGTGGCGCGTCCAAGAAAAGGGACGTGAGTGCCGTGATGGTTACACAGCGAACCAAGTCCCCAATAAAATACCAAGCCTATCCGGTACCCCCTCTCGCATACCAGCCTATTCCCAACTACCAAGCACCTCCGCCTTCTTACCAAATTCCATCACCCGCTTACCAATCATCTCCCTCTCCCACATATCAACCCACCTCACCAAGATATTCCCAACCTGCACCCGTCTACCAAGCCTATAATGCCCACTACCAATCACCTCCCGCCCGCCAAAACTTCCCCAAGCCACGCCCTATCTTTGACCGCAAACCTCCCAGGCAATACACCACCATCGCCGAGCCAATCGACCAGCTATATGAAAGACTCAAAGCAGCCGGTTACGTCACCCCAATCCCTGCCATAACTCCAGAAAATCCTTCCCAGTGGGTCAATCCAAATAAAACCTGTGCATACCATTCCGGCATGAAAGGACATACCATCGATGAGTGCCGATCTCTGAAAGACAAAATCCAAGCTCTAATTGACAACAAAATCATAGTGGCCAAAGAACCTGCTCCCAACGTTCGAAACAATCCCTTGCCTGATCATAAGGGTGGTGGTGTGCACATGATCGAGGGAGAAGATGATTGGGACCCCAAGGGGTCGATTGGATTAATTACCGAAGGTGACGAGCCCAAGAAACCAACCGTCACATTGAATCCAATTGTAGTCCAGATCTAGCCCTCTGGGGATGCTGAAGTAAACATGTCTGTGCCTCTCGAGTTTGAAACACCGTCATCCAAAAGGACCGCAGAGCCGATTGAGGTGGAGTTTGGGTCTCAAAAAGTACTATTCGAAGTTGCTGTATTGCCACCCAAAACGAGAGTGCCCATTCCTGTAGCGATGTCAGCCGTAACGCCGTTCCATACACAGGCCATACCTTGGGATTACACCGCCGAGGCAAGAAGGAAGGGAAAGACTAGGTCCGGAGAAGCAATTGCAGCACAGGGTATGACCAGGACCGGCAGGGTTTATACTCCGGAACATTTGGTTGAATCAAGTAAGCAGGCCTCTGGACGGCCTATTGAAAGTGGGCCCGATGATCTCTGGTGGAAGATACAGGCAAAAGAATACTCAGTTGTCGACCAATTAAACAAAACACCAGCGCATATCTCCATCCTAGCTCTACTGCAGAGCTCCAAGACACACAAGAACGCTCTGATGAAGATACTAAGCGAGGCGTATGTACCCAGCAATATAACTGGAGGAGAAATGGCAAACATGGTCGGGCAGGTATTGGAGAGTCATAAGATCACTTTCCACGAGGATGAGTTGCCCCCTGAAGGTTTAGGCCACAACAAAGCGTTGCACATCACCGTGCAATGCGAGGACTATTTCATCACCAGGACTTTGATTGACGGAGGATCCAGCCTCAACATTTGTCCATTGGTGACCCTCAGAACATTGGGGAAGAGTCTGCATGAAATCAAGGATGGGGCTATCAACGTCAAAGCTTTTGATGGTTCCCAAAGGTCAACTATTGGGGAGATTAGTTTATGTCTACAAATGGGGCCAACTTGGTTCGATGTTGATTTTCAAGTAATAGACATCCCAGCATCCTATAACATTCTACTGGGACGACCTTGGATCCACGCCGCTGGAGCTGTAGCATCAACCCTGCACCAGGCAGTGAAGTTCGAGTGGAATCACCAAGAAGTGATTATTCATGGTAACGGGAGTAACCCCATATACAGTCGCCAAACCATCCCAGCAATTGAAGGAAGAAGGAAGCTAGGAGGAGAAACTTACCACCACATTGAGCGAGTCAACGCCGTGGACAAAGATAAGTGGTGGGATAACAAGATAGAGAGTATACTAAACTGGAGCGGGTATGAACCTGGCAAAGGGCTCGGCAAGAACCTTCAGGGAATCACCAAGCCTATCAAACTGAAGAAGCATGGCACCACTTTTGGGTTAGGGAACGGTTATACTTGGCAAGAATTCAGGAACTGGTCGCCACCATGGCGCGGCCCTTACTATCCGCTGGAGCACCCTATACCCCGCCTGGAACAGACTTTCCAGCCGGCCGACATCATATATGGGTCAGAGGAAGATGAAGCATTAGCAGCAATGAAGAACCTATTCTTGGAAGATGACAATATGGACTGTCACGTCATTCTCGAGGAGGAAGGGGAGGAAGGCCCTTCCATACAGACAGTGAACCGAGGAGAGCGCCTCAACAATTGGTCCGTCAGAACCACCAAGGCCCGGAGAGCTTCGGGGTAGCAAGGCTGAACAAAGCATTATGCATCTTTTATTTTTCGCTAGTTGATTTCCCTTCAGTATTATCTTTGAATTTTGAAAAGAGCTCCGATGTTCAAAACAATTCTTTTAGCATTTATTAAAGCATTTCAATTTTTTATAAATCTCGCTCTTATTATCTCTTTTTCTCTGCCATTTACTTTACTTTACACAGCATTACTATTACTTATCTTGATGAACCGATGAATGTGACATGCGACGAGATAACGCAACAAACGGACATAGACTCAGAAGAGGATGAGATACCAGAAGAGATCGTTAAAGAGGTTGAGGACTTTGAGAATAGACCTAAGTCTAACCTGGACGAGACTGAGGTTATCAACCTGGGGGATACAGAGAATGTCAAAGGAAACGCGCATCAGTATTCACTTGTCACCGTCAGAAAAGGAAGAGTACACGGAGTTCTTAAAAGAATATGAGGACGTATTTGCCTGGTCATATGATGATATGACCGGTCTCAGTATATCTATTGTAGCTCACAAATTGCCAACAGATCCGACATGTCCGCCGGTAAAACAGAAGCTCAGAAAGTTCAAGCCAGACATGAGTTTGAAAATCAAAGAAGAAGTTACTAAACAAGTCAAAGCCAAGTTCCTCAGGGTAGTGGAGTATCCGACATGGTTAGCCAACATTGTGCCAGTGCCAAAGAAAGGCGGGAAGGTCAGAATCTGTGTCGACTACCGGGACCTCAACCGGGCCAGTCCGAAAGAAGATTTCCCATTGCCGAACATAACATCCTGATTGACAACTGTGCCAAGCACGAGCTGCAGTCATTCCTCGATTTTTTTGCTAGGTACCATCAGATATGGATGGACGAAGAAGACGCGGAGAAAACGGCTTTCATTACGCCATGGGGAATGTATTGTTACAAGATGATGCTGTTTGGATTAAAGAATGCTGGGGCCACCTACATGTGGGCCATGACTACTATTTTCCACGACATGATACACAGAGAGATCGAGGTGTATGTAGATGATGTCATCATTAAATCCAGGAAAGCCACTAACCATATGGAGGATTTAAGAAAGTTCTTCAACAGATTAAGAAGATATAACCTGAAACTGAATCCCACCAAGTGCGCTTTCGGGGTTCCAGCCAAAAAATTGCTTGGGTTCATCGTAAGTCGACGGGGAATAGAACTCGATCCGTCGAAGGTTAAGGCCATTCAGGAATTGCCACCGCCAAAGAACAAGAAAGAGGTTATGAGTTTCTTGGGGAGACTCAACTACATCAGCCGGTTCATAGCCCAGTCCACAGTCATTTGCGAACCAATCTTTAAGATGTTGAAGAAGGACGCCGGCACTAAATGGACTGATGATGGTCAGAAAGCCTTTGACAGAATCAAGGAATACCTGTCAACGCCTCCAGTTCTGGTTCCGCCCGAACCAGGTAGACCGCTATTGCTCTACCTTGCAGTATTGGATGGAGCATTTGGCTGTATTTTGGGACAACATAATGAAACGGGGAGAAAGGAGCAAGCCATCTACTATCTCAGTAAGAAGTTCACCCCGTACGAGGCCCGGTATTCCCTACTAGAATGCACGTGTTGTGCTTTGACTTGGGTAGCTCAGAAGTTGAGGCATTATTTCTGTGCCTACACCACCTATCTCATATCGAGGATGGATCCGCTAAAGTACATCTTTCAGAAGCCCATGCCCATGGGCAAACTGGCCAAATGGCAAATATTGCTGAGTGAGTTTGATATTGTCTACATGACTCAGAAAGCGATCAAAGGACAAGCACTAGCCGATCATCTTGCCGAAAACCCCGTGGGCGGAGAATACGAGCCTCAAAAGACATATTTTCCTGACGGGGAGGTCTCTTTCAAGGAGAAGACATTGCAGAATCCTATGATGGCTGGAGAATGTTTTTCGATGGAGCAGCAAACTTTAAGGGAGTTGGCATAGGAGCAGTTCTAGTATCAGAAACAGGTCAACATTATCCGGTGTCCGCCAAACTCAGGTTCCCGTGCACCAACAACATGGCCGAGTATGAAGCCTGCATCTTAGGGCTCAAGCTGGCCATTGATATGAACGTCCAGGAGTTACTAGTGATCGGGGATTCAGACTTGCTCATACATCAGGTTCGAGAAGAGTGGGCAACCAAGAACTCTGAAATACTACCATACTTGCATCATGTATAAGAGTTGAGGAAGAGGTTTACAAAAATGGAATTCCGACATGTCCCCAGAATCTAGAATGAGTTCGCCGATGCATTGGCCACTCTATCATCCATGATTCAGCATCCAGATAAGAACTTCATTGATCCCATCCCGGTAAAAATCCAGGATCAACCTGCCTATTGTGCTCATGTCGAGGAAGAGGCAGACGGAAAGCCATGGTTCCATGAAATTAAGAAATATTTATCAACAGGAGAGTACCCAGAACTTGCAAACACTACTCAAAAGCGGACACTGCGGAGATTGTCCAATCACTTCTTTCACAGCGGAGGAATCCTGTATAAGAGGACTCCTGATTTGGGATTAATAAGGTGTGTCGAGGCAAGGGAAGCATCCAGGTTGTTGGAGGAGGTTCACGCAGGGATCTGTGGCCCGCACATGAATGGTTTTGTCTTAGCCAAGAAAATACTCCGAGCCGGTTACTTCTGGATGACCATGGAGACAGACTGCATCCAGTATGTCCAAAAGTGCCACTGCTGTCAGATACATGCAGATATGATAAAGGTGCCTCCTAACGAGATCAATGCAGCTAGCTCACCATGGTCGTTCGCCGCTTGGGGGATGGATGTCATTGGACCTATCGAGCCTGCCGCATCAAATGGGCACAGGTTCATACTAGTGGCGATTGATTATTTCACCAAATAGGTTAAAGTAGCATCATATAAGGTGGTAACCAAGAAGGTTGTGACAGACTTCATTCGCGACCGTATCATTTGCCGGTTCGACGTCCTAGAGTCAATCATCACTAACAATGGTTCCAATCTCAACAGTGATCTGATGAAAGCAATGTGTGAAACCTTCAAGATCAAGCACAAGAATTCTACAGCCTACAGGCCTCAGATGAATGGAGCCGTAGAAGCGGCCAATAAGAACATTAAGAAGATACTAAGGAAAATGATAGAGAAACACAAGCAGTGGCATGAAAAGCTATCCTTTGCTTTATTGGGATACCGTACCACAGTCCGCACATCAACTGGGGTGACACCATATATGTTAGTTTACGGTACCGAGGCAGTCATCCCAGCCGAAGTAGAGATTCCCTCCCTGAGAATTATGCAGGAAACGGAACTTGAAGATGCAGAATGGGTAAAGAGTCGCTATGCGAAATTAGCCCTTATAGACGAGAAAAGACTGAATGGAGTTTGCCATGGTCAGCTCTATCAGAATAGAATGACCAGGGCCTTTAACAAGAGAGTCAGACCAAGACAGTTCGTGCCAGGGCAGTTAGTACTGAAAAAGATTTTTCCGCATCAAGATGAAGCCAAAGGGAAATTCTCTCCCAACTGGCAAGGTCCGTACATGGTTCACCGGGTTCTAACCGGGGGAGCCCTCATACTTGCAGAGATGGACGGAGAAGTTTGGCCGAAGCCGATCAATTCAGATGCAGTGAAACGATACTATGTGTAACTACTATTGATTCCTTTATGATGTAATTTTAACTACGCCTGACCTGATTCCTGTTTAAGAGGGGATACATAGGCAGCCCTATGGGTTCGGTCACAATTCAATAAAATTTCCATTTTTCCCCGATATTGGAAATTGGGGCAGAATTTTGAGGAGGACCCTCAAAATTCCAAAGTTGACTTTCACCATCCACCGCGCGTAGCCGTCAGAGGCACCGGCCCAGTAAACTAGGGCAGAATTTTGAGGAGGACCCTCAAAATTCCGGAGCAAAAGAGGTTGCAACATCTTGAACCGTGTCGCAGTCTTCGGTTCATCTAAAACCGTTTTATCCATTATGTATTTACATCATATTTTATCATTTTGCTAAATCATGCATGAATACTATCAGAACAGCTTTGTCAGCAACGCTACCCCAATGAAAGTGTCACGACCCAAACCGGATGGGCCGCGACGAGCACCCGGTGCCTTACTCAAACGAGTACCAACATAACATATCTTTCTTATCATACTATCATGGTAAATGAGCTAGAAAACTAGTCATGAGATAACAAGAATGAAACATAGGGGAATACTCAACATCTGACGACCCACCATGATATGCAAACTTATACATGTGACATACGGGCCTATAAGGCTGACATGGCCATTTGTAAACTCAAAACATAAGCCGAAAAGGCCATACAAGTATCCATACACCTGACATCTGTCTACAAGCCTCTAAGAGTACCTAATATCATAAAGGTCGGGACAGGGCCCCGCCATACCAATCAATACATATCCAAAGCATACTGACCAAATAGGCAACTCCGGAGCAAGTGGAGTACACCAACACCTTCGCTGAGCTGATAGCCTACTAGGAGGAATGTCAACCTGTCTATCGGGACCTGCGGGCATGAAACGCAGCGTCCCCAAGCAAAAGGGACGTCAGTACGAATAAAGTACCGAGTATGTAAGGCAGGAAAGCATAAATAAGAACAGTAATGTAAAGAGAGATAGAGGAGATACAACCTGTAATATCTGAGTGCCTCTGGGGGCTACTGACATGAAATGCATAATACATATATATACATAAACTTTTAAAAACATACGCCTCTGTGGGAATCATCATCATCATATCATACCCGGCCTCAAAGAGGACTCGGTAAAAACGTACCCGGCCACGTGGAGCTCGGTAAACCCAACTGATCAGTGGTTGCACAATAGGTGCCATACCCGGCCAACTATAGCGCGGCTCGGTAGAGTAAAATAGATACATATATAATGCATGCTGGAATCATGGAGTCACGTTCTAAACCTTTTGGAGTGACATAAGGTCATTGCACTATCGATTAACATTATGGACATCATACCATCAATATGAACTTCACTAGGACTTAAGGATCATATACACTTTCTTGGAATAACTTTGTAAGGAAATAATAACATGGACAACCTTAGTTGCTAGGAGTAGATTCATTATGAAATAGTGTATCGTTTATGTTCGTTTCACTTTAGATCATGCCAAAAGAATGAAGGAAGAGCCTTAACATACCTTGTATATTCTTCCCAACCTCAAGATATGCAATTTCACGGCTCCTTAGTCTACAATAAGAGAAATGACACTCTCGTTATCGTTTAAGCGTCGTAACTATTATGTATCAACCACAATCTATTTTACAATGAAATGGACAGCACCTCCCCTATATATATGACTTCACACTAGTCAAAACAATCACAAACAGCCCAACATACCCCTATCACTTCATACACAACACGACAACCATAATAGTGTCAAACAATCCGAAAATGTTACGATGAACGACCAACAAACAACCTTGCCATTATGTGGTGTTTCTCCACACCCTTCCTCCTCTCAACTCCATAAAAACAGTAGTAAAAGAGACAACCCAATACCAACACGAAACAGCCCAAAAACAGTCCCACAAGTTCATCAACTCAAACATAATTTTTCGGTTTACTTAAACACGTTTCGACTTGTCTTTTCTTTCAAATTGAGAAATACAACCAAAAGTACATCATTACACCTCTTATACAATAAACCAGCCATGAATTTAACTTAAAAATAAGTTCACAACCAGCCAACCATTGCACAAGATCAAACAACATACCATTCTTCCGAAACTAGCTAGGTCTATTCTTTACGATCGAGTTACAACTCGCAAACGCATAGATAATGGAAGGAGAAGCATAAACTTACCTTGTACTGAGTATCACCCACGAAACCTGGTCCTTTTTCATCAAAAATAAGTTCCTCAACACGGATACAAGAAGGAGAAAGAGAAACTAGCATGCTGTCCGGACTTTTCAGCACTAGAATCGCGTCGTAACACCCGGAATACCCTAGGGTTTGTGTGGGATTTTGGGGGAGGAGTTGCAGGGGTTCAATTAGGTTTTC
>NW_017679615.1:0-2661 GCF_001879085.1 Nicotiana attenuata
GCAAACACCATGTTGCGGGTCAATAATAATTGCACATGTAATCATCTCATAGATGCATCTTATGTGGTATACATGGCAGGTGAATGGCCCCATATTCACCTTTGATATTTCAAGCATTCATGGGATTCAATCCCAATTTTAGTTGATCTATTAATTAATGAGAACAAGCAATATAAGAGAATTCGTAAAGAACTTTCTAGTTCTTTAATATTTACCCATGTGAATTATCTATTATTTTTGCACATCATACATGAATTAACATGGCTAAACCAAGTATGCCAACTGGATAAATTATCAATATTGATAAACTTCAGGTTTACACCATGATGTGTGCAATTATGAATAAACTCCAAGTTTATTATGATAAGGGTTTTTATATCAATAAATATCCACTTCATTGTGGTATTCTTTTGTTTATGTAGTACAAATTGGAGAATAAAGTGGGTAGCTTTTCACATACATATTACCCCGCTACAAGTTGTAGTAATAGAAGATATTAAATCTTTCCTTTATTTATAGTCTCAATATAATCAATCGCTTTCGCGTATACTTTGGAAACTGAATAAGTTTCTTTGAGACTTACTACAACACAATACCTTATTGGTAATCAATTGTGTTTCTCCAAAATAGTAATAATTGGCTCTTCCAGAGCTTTCAATTAATTTGGTACTACCACATATTCATCAACATCCATATGGTGAATATCTCTTTTAAAGAGAAAATTATACCATTATGGTTATGGTCAAAATTATATGCAAGATCTGTTTCTTGCATTACCATTGACTTTTAATAATCACAATGCCAAAATATTTTGGCGTACAATAGGTACGTGACCAATGACCATGCATGCCATAATAATGATATTATTTTCTTATATCATCTCAAACCTCCTTCTAGAGGTGAGTGTGGTATATACCACTAGCACGCTCATATTCTTCCAAAAATGAATATGTATTCTTAAATCAGATGTTGTCACATTCACATCATGAATAGACCATAATCATCTATATGTGCTTTATAAAATCTCATGTCAAATCGATGACAAGTATTTTCACAAGTGGGGGATTATTTTGAGAATCCTTATTATTCTCATTATCACAGTGATGACGATTATAATTTCGTCTATTGCCACGTCCACATCCATTGATACATTCATAGTGATAATTTTGTCTTCTTTCAGACTTATCACATACTGCTATCACATTCTCTTAAGGGAATGAGAATGGAGCAAATTCAATGGGACGGGTTTCCACTTTTTGTGCCCATAATCATACATGAATTTGATCATGGCAAGACATAGAAACTTTTACCACTTCAGGTGGTTATAATTTCTTACAAACTCCATTAGAGTTATAATCAAACTTTATTGTCTTTGCTTGTATATAGAATCAAAGTATAGAATAAAAGAGAAAAATACGGTAAAATACTTACCTTAAATCCAGAATTTAATCATGAAGGAAGTTCATGGAATAATTGACAATCATTATGCTCAATCCCAAAGCTTCTACTCAATTGGTTAGAGTCTTGTGCTGATAACGTGTTATAAAACAATAAAAGAAGAAGAAGAATATTGCAGAGAAAAGTAGGGAGAGAGAATTCTTATTGATTTGGGATGAATTACAATAGAATAGAACCCTCTATTTATAGGGAGAGGTTGATTTAGCCACCAAGTAATAAACCCTAGAATCTCTCTAAATATAGACATTCACCATAAATAAAATTCTATTTATAACACTATATCTATATTAAAGCAAAGAAGTTTGCATTATAATTTAGCCAAGTGTGAAATTATTAGAATGCCAAGTGGCAACATATTAAAAAGACATATGGCAACTTAATTTATTAATACTTATTGTTATTAAAATGCAAGATTTAACACCCATTATTTTCGGCATAATTGACTTATTAAAATGCAAGATTTAAATACACATTTTTTTGCATAATTTTCTGTCAAATTAAGTCAACATAGATTACGCCTAAAAATCTGGAGAAGCACCAATTACGCCTAAATTATGAGATAACCTTGCAATTACGCCGAAATATCTTGACAGAATATATGTGGAATTACAATTAGTCCGAAGAACTGGGGAATCCAGTTTTCTTTGCTTCATCTAGGCCGAAAAATCTTGAGTGAATATATGTAGGATTACAATTAGATCGAAAAACTGGGGAATCTTGATCTCTCTATACAAATTGGGAATTCAAAAAGCTTAAACCTAACCCGAAAAATAAGATCCGTAATTTTGTTGGATTTGGATACAGAGGGAGAAGAGGAGACATTCAAATGTTAAATTAGTCCATCGCAAGGAGACATTCAAATCTGAAGATGATTTTTCCGTTCGTTTGTTCTCATCTTTTTCGCATCGCATCTGAAGACGACGACATCTACGCCAGGTATTTCGGGATAACAACTAATTGTGGAATCCCAAATGCATATACCTCATTTTTACTGATCTTTTTTATGGAAAATANATTTTTTCGATACAAAAATTACCGCATTCCGTATATATCTATAGATATATATATATATAGTAACTGAATTTTTTTTGTAATTACTTGCTATTTAGGGTTTATTTTTCCATACAAAAATTACTGCATATATATATATATATATATATATATATATATATATATATATATATATATATATATATATATATA
>NW_017679615.1:6024-16220 GCF_001879085.1 Nicotiana attenuata
CAAATAGCTTGGACATTTTTCTCCGTTTGTACTGGATTTGTGTACTTTGAGGAGTACAAGGTGTTTGATGCTTTGAGAACAACAATGTTCATTCTTGGAATTATTTGTGTGTTTATTGGCATTTATTTGCTAGCACCTGAAGATGATGAATCATATCCAAAAGGAGGTGAAGTACTGAAGGATGAGAAAAGGCTGTTCATGCCATCTAAAGACTCCCAAATTAAAGATGTAGAGATCATTTGGACAAGTTATGGTGATATAAAGTGCTAATATGTCGCCTAGCATCTAGATTGTCAAGGCCATTAAGCACAATATTGAATTGCTTGAAAAAATCAACATTGAAGTCTGGATCTTTGACATTTGCATGGTATGGTGTAATTCTAATATGAGGCCTATATTTTAGGACAGCCTCTCTAGCAACCTGGAGAAAATTTTGAGTACATTACTTAAGAACCAAATGAAAATGGAATCCAGAAAAAAGAAATTGATGTGATTTCCTTACTTTAGCCTTAGATTGTCTAACATGTTTCTGTCGAAACAAGAATTGTAAGTTTCGGTTTATTTTGTCCTTAATCAAGTTTGTTGCTTTCTACAAATTGCAGAGTATTCCTTGCTATGATAAGTTTAGTTAAAATAAACCACGCATCGTGCGGGTCCTAATACTAGCTGTGAAAATAAAGCCAACGGTTAAGTTAGATCTTCAACAGAAATTAGTTGCACGAGCTCACTGGAAAAGGAACTTCAAATTGGAAGGAATACTCATGGGAGATGCATGCTATGTATTCTAACATATTTTTGTTTCATTAGCATGAGCAATATTAAAAGTTGAACTTATTGATTGTGTTACTGCTATATTTTCTTCAACCGCATCTTTTGTAGGTTGCCTTTGTGCATTACTAAAGTATACATGGTAAAAAGCGTAAAAAATATGGGGAAAAAAAACAAAGAATTACGAATATTGACTTTAAAAAATAAATATACCGTAGCATATCAGGAAGATTTATTTCACCAGTGAAGGATATTTGCACCTAATGACCTTTTATTATTTCAAACTGATAAATTCAAACACCATGAATTTTAAGCAGTGCAGACATCTTGTTCGGTCGAAAATGGCAGACTTTGTTATTGTTGAGAAATTGTATATATGTGGCGGCCACGCTCTAGAACTCATTTGATTACTTTCACTGAGAAAGTAAAAGAGGTCATTGTTGAGATGTAGAAGACAAATAATTAAGATATAGAAAAATAAGTGAATAATACTGAAAAGTGAACGTCGAACATGAATGTCTTTGTAAAGCCTATAAGGCATTTCATGTGTAGTTATTTTGGAACTAAAGAGAAAACGTCTGGATAAAGAGGAAACATTTGGACTCTTTGTAAAGTCTATTAGGAGAGGCATTTAAGGTGTAGTTATAAGGAATTAAAGAGGTAGATTTCGGCTAAAGATGCAATGTTCGGAGTTCTAATATATGAACATCAACAATTTTAAAAATAGGGAAAAAAGAAAAAGAGGTGAAAGAGTGGCAAAAAAAATGAGAAAAAAGATAAATGTGATTCATGGATAAAGAGACATGCCACATCACCTTCTCCATTCCCAACTTTATATTTATATATAAATATAGATATAACTAACACATTCACTATTATTCATTGTATAATAATTATTCCTATGTTATAATCCTTGCATAACTAGATAGTGAATCAAGCTTCCCCTTATTTTGTTAAGTTGGAAGTTTGCTAAATGGCTGACCGAATAAAACTATTAACTGTTAGGGATCGCTTGGTATGATGGATAAGCAAAAATAATTTTGGAATAAAAAATTAGTACTGCATTATCCCTTTTTTGGTTACTAATCATAGGATAAGTTATCATATGATTAAAAATAGTATCGGAATAACGTATACCTGCTGAGGGTGGAACAGTAATCTCAAAATAAGTTATTTCAGGATAAAGTAATAAAATTATTAATCTCAGGATTAATACAACATACCAAACGGCCAATAAGAAATAATATCAAAATAACTAATCTCAGCATAACTAATCCCGATATAACTAATCCCGACATAACTAATCCCGGCATAACTTGTCTTCCAACCAAATGACCTCTTAGAGTTAAAACGCCATATTTTGGTCTGGACTAACTTGTCGAGGAAATGTGTAGAGCTTACAGCTTGTTTGAATGGTTGTTATGTATCGTTTCATAATGTATCGTATAATATTATATTATATTGTATTGTATCGTTTTGATGTATACATTGTTTGGATATATTGTATCGTTTGTTGTCGTTTCATGATGTCATGCATCAATAATATGAAGAATAAACTTGGTACGAGGTAATATTATTATATAGAAAGGTAGCGTACAAGAATAAATAGGATATTAAATAATAAAAAAAGGCAAGGTAAGAAAAAAAATAAGAAAATGATGCGACGACACCAAATCGGTCGTTCCATAAAATGGCATTTTTTATCGTTGCGTAACGAAGAATTTGATACGATACAATAAAATTTAAGTAATAATCAAAATAAATATCGTATTTAATGTAACAATACGATATCTCTACCTGCATTAGGTAGGGGTAAGGTCTGCGTTCAGACTACCCTCCCCAGACCCCACCTGTTGGAAACATACTGGGTTTTTTGTTGTTGTTGTTACAAAGTAACAATATGACAGAATACACCATGTAATCATTTTATATATGTTTTGTGCTCTTATAGAGTTATAGTTCAACTGGATGTCGTGCCCCTTTTTTCTCGCGAAAGCGGGTTTCAACATTGTGACAACTCTTTTAGATGGGAGATAGAGTGTTAAAAGAAGAAGAGTAGCCACCTAACCATTTTTAAGGTGCGATAGGACACCTATTATGCAGATAACTCTGTTTGACTAGTCAACGCCACCAAAGATCGGGTAAGGGCTCAAATTACCTCAAAGAGAAGGTGTTAGGCACTCTTCGAGGTCCGCAACTGTGGGTCCCGGCCGAACTTAAGACTATGTGGATTATAATTAGGCGAGATAGACAAGAGAATAAGGGTCAAAGAATTTTATTATAACACAATGAGAAATAAGGATTACAAGGATATAACTATAACGGTCTATATTAGATGACCAAATGTTTAAAGAAAAAAGGGGAGGGGGGTCCTAAGTTTCTTAGCCTAAAGAATCACCGCGTGCAACATAAATAATACTTCGCAACTTCCTTGAGGTAGTGAGTTGCTCATATTATTCAGTGGACACATATTATCAACTCCTGCTACTCGATTACTATGTTAAAGTTGTTTACCTAAATGTGTTCTAATTTAATTCTAAGTCGTACCGTATGCATGCACTACCCGTCCCACGCCTACGGTCCAGGAGGTATTGGACCTCTATTTGGGTGGTGCTAGACATTACTTAGGCGGCTCAAAATGATAAAACTAAGTGACATACAAAACAAGTAGGACTTCACATAAAGGCAGTTAAAGGCTCAAGTTAGCCTCCACACTTAGACACGAGTGCACGCAAACAGATTCAATATTGTGAATAAGCAGTTTCAGAATTGAGGCAAATTGAATGTATTAAACACTATAGACATGGTTTCTATGTGACTCTAAATATACCAGCATCGTATGTACAATATTATTGCCCTTAGTGACTTAGGCGAGGAGGCAGTACTGTTTGTACCTTAGAGCGCTGATTTTATGGATACACGTCTTAGGAAGATGACATTGTCCTATAGGCATGATTTCTAACAGTGACATGGTTAAGCAATGAAATAGTGTTTGAGAGTTCAGCATTAACAGGGTTAATCTCATAAACCATTTTAAGCGAGTGATAATACCCTAAAGGCAGGATTTCTAACGATTGACAATTGAAACTGATTTTTTATACTTAGCCCCTATAGGCATGTTTTCTAGGCGAGCAATGTGATAACAATAGCAATAGCAAATTAGCCAATTAAAGTCCTATAGGCATGATTTCTAGTTGAATATCAATAGAACATAAACTAGTATAATCCTATAGGCATGGTATCTAATGAATATGTTACAGTTATACAAATTGAAGGAAAGTTTATTGGCATTTGTTTCCTATAGGCAAGTTGTCTAGTAACGCATAGCAGTAGACATAAGAATAAATAAAACACTTAAGCTCATGCTTTGATAGTAAACAAGTTGTGTGAGTGTGTGATTCCCCTAATGGCATAATTTCTACTAGTGTGCATGAAAATTGAACAACATATATGGCAGGTTGAAAAAATAACAAGTAGATCATACGAACCCTATAGGCATATTTTCTACCCTTTCATACAAACATTAGAGTATACCCATTTTCCCAATTTCACTAACACCCCAATTGTTTATTACAAAATTATTACAGACCAGATAATAAATATAAGTGCAAGAAATAATAATTGGTCAACAGCAGGCCCAAAAGAGCTACCCGGTATTACCTGGGCCTTCAACAAACTCTTTCTTCGCAAGTAGCATGCCCATATCCAAATAGGGTACTACGCCCATCAGCACAGCTCAAAAGCCATAACAGAACTCAAGCCAGACCTAACAGTCACAAATTGACCATAGGACCCAGATATTGAATTATAGAAAAGTCACTTAAACAACCCAGTTTGGCAAATTCAGCAGATAGAATGAGGAAAGAAACTGAGTATCAGAGACAACTCAAGTCCCAGTAGTAAAGAGAGTGACCAAAAGACCCCAAATCCTAGTGTGTCAAAGCTCACAAGAGTCTCAAATGGACCCTGAGCAGTGTTCACACTAGGAAGGTCAATGGATAGAGTTTTGGTGGCCTTGGCTTTCAGTCGGCCAAGGGTGCTAGATTCAGAATAGTGTAGGTAACAAATGAGAGCGAGAGAACAGTGATGAAATGATAGAATTTGAAGAGGTGCACTTATATGTCACGACCCAAAATCCACTAAGGGTCGTGGTGGCGCCGGACACCTCTGTCAGGCCAGCCTAACTAAATTATCAATTAAATCCTCTTTTAATACTTCTGAAAATCTCAGGTTTTTCCTCCCATTTTTCATAAATAAAAGATCAATACTTGAATTCAAATTTAAATAATAACAATTAGTACACATCTTTCGAAAACCATCCCCTGAACCCGGTGTCACAAGTGCATGAGCATCTACTGATAAGGATATAAAATACAATACAACATCCGTCCGTAATACAATGGACAGAAAGGAAATACAATTTACTAGAAAGGGACTTTAAAAGTTGCGCGCCGCCTTGCATACTGCAACTCACCTAGTCCCCGAATCGTCCGTGCTGCTATGCCCAGTAGGCCGCTAAGGTAACATATACCTGTGCAACAAAAATGCACAGAAGTGTAGTATGAGTACGTAGTCAACGTGTACTCAGTGAGTATCCCGCCTAATCCCGAAAGGGTAGAGACGAGATGGCCAACTTCGACACTCACTAGAGGTCAATTAACAATATTCTGTAAGTGCGAGGATAATCATGGATTTATATATAGAAGTTTCTAATTGTGAGGCCAGGAAACAGGTAAACACCTTCAATAATAAATCAAGGGCTTCCAAGGTTTATTCTTTATTATCTTATCAGTTTATATCAAGCCACGAAGGGCCAATCCCACATTTAAAATTCTTAAGCAACAGATAAACATGCGCAAATCACACCGATGCGACGGCCCGCTCCAACAGGAATGTAAACTGTGCACTGCCGAGGGTCGAGCGGCCCGAACCAATAGATGCATCTATTTAATCTGCCGAGGCGTTCGGCTCGTTCCATAAATAAATACATACCCTGCTCGCGAATCATGCATGCGGTGCAGGTGCACATAAAATACATGCTCAAGTAGTCAAATAAGAATTTATCGCAGCTATTTTATCAAATAAAAATCAAATCCTCTTTTAACAATTCAAGAAAATGAAGTTTAATCCTTTTGAAGTTCATTCACTAGTTCAACTTGATTTTAACAATTCAAATGTCGATAAGATTTCAAATATCCCAAGTATAGCATGCTTTTGGGTCCTAGACTACCCGGACAATAGCATAATAGTAGCTACGCATGGACTCTCGTCACCTCGTGCGTACGTAGCCCCCACAAATAGGAGCACATAACCAATTTAACTCACCTATGGGGTAAATTCCCCCTCACAAGATTAGAAAGGAGACTCACCTCGCTCCGAAGACTCATAGCCGGTATTCTACATTCTTCCGAAGGCTTGAACCGACGCACAATGCACCAAAACTAGCCAATTAACGACAAACTAATGAGAACATGCTCGAATACTTGTTAAAAATTCAGATTATACAAATTTCCAACTCCTCTTAGTGAAATGACCAAAATGCCCTCGGGCCCACGTACCCCAAAATCCACTAAGGGTCGTGGTGGCGCCGGACACCTCTGTCAGGCCAGCCTAACTAAATTATCAATTAAATCCTCTTTTAATACTTTTGAAAATCTCAGGTTTTTCCTCCCATTTTTCATAAATAAAAGATCAATACTTGAATTCAAATTTAAATAATAACAATTAGTACACATCTTTCGAAAACCATCCCCAGAACCCAGTGTCACAAGTGCATGAGCATCTACTGATAAGGATATAAAATACAATACAACATCCGTCCGGATTACAATGGACAGAAAGGAAATACAATTTACTAGAAAGGGACTTTAAAAGCTGCGGGCCGCCTTGCATACTGCAACTCACCTAGTCCCCGAATCGTCCGTGCTGCTATGCCCAGTAGGCCGCTAAAGTAACATATACCTGTGCAACAAAAATGCACAGAAGTGTAGTATGAGTACGTAATCAACGTGTACTCAGTGAGTATCCCGCCTAATCCCGAAGGGGTAGAGACGAGATGGCCAACTTCGACACTCACTAGAGGTCAATTAACAATATTCTGTAAGTGCGAGGATAATCATGGATTTATANACAAGACTAAGGCCATCAACCGTATAATGGCTAAGGCCATCGACGCCGATAAGTCGACCCAGCTCGACTATAACAGCGTGTAACTCGAAGATAGTCGAAGTTGCGCACACGGCTAAAACCATCAACAAAGCTAAGGCCGAAAATAAAAGATACAGAAAGAAAAGAACAGTAAAAGTATAACTTCCATTATCATCCAAAAATGCATGTACAAAAAGAACCCATTTACATTTCCAAGTACAGCAAAACAAAATAAATACCAGTCCTAAGGGGCCTCGCCATCCTGATCAAACGCCTTCCGACGGATCGCCATCTCGTCTGCCGCCGTCCTCTGCCTGATAGGCCGCAGAGATCCAAGAGCCGGATTCTAGACGGTTGACATCTTCGGAGTTATAGCCCACCCGGTCTGGGGAATCAGAACTATACCCACAACTTAGTGTCTATACTAGAGAGACGTTACCTATCTCTATAACTTTTTGATTCTTTCGAGGAAGGTCTCCTATTATATAAAGGAGACTTCCACATTGTAAAAAGGATCATCTGATCTAATACAACTCTCTCATTTTCTGTCTTTCTCTCTCTATATCACTACTTCTGACGAAAATACCTTATTAACATACATTGTCACTTTGCAATATTAGATCTACAATAATATTATCATCTTTGCATCTCTAGGCTTATTATATTTGATTATGATTTACCCCTTCTCTATTTTTTGATTGTTTTATCGCTTACAAAGTACATCGTTAACTTTTGAGCCAAACAGTTTTGTAACTTTCCAAAGCCATTCAAGGCTTTGTTAACGGCAGTGGTTTCAAAAAGAATTTAAAGGCTATGAATACAAATCAAAGGTTTGTTATAATATTATAATTATGATTATTAATCATGGCTAGTAAAGTATAAAGAATATGTTATAATTTTCAGTTATAGATATTAAAATATATTCAATTGATTGGTCTAATAAAGACCCATTAAAAGAATGGACCTAGATATCAATTTGAATATTCTTTTTGTGATATTAAATTATTTTTTTAAAATAAACAGTGGGTGTGAGTAGCCTTTACAGGGTAGGGGTAAGGCTGTGTATACACTTCCCTCCTCAAATCCCACGTATGGGATTAAGTTGGGTTTGTTGTTGTTGTTGTTGTTGTTGTTGTTGCAGTACTGAGTGTGAGTAAATTTTTTCAAAGTTCACGTATTGTCAATTATTACAGTTAAGTGATTGTAAAAGCTTACCAGTGCTAATGTCTATATTGAATAAATGAATACAAGACAAATATTTTTTGTACGTAAATTTATCACTTAATAGCTATGGTCAAATGGTATATGTTCTTACTTTAGTTTTAACTACTAAAATTTAATTATTTAATTTGGTATAAACACAAATACAAATAAGTAACGGATACTATGATTAAGTGAGACTCAAATAGTCAAATTATTACTACTATTAAAATTACTTATGTTGGACTTCGTAACTGTTTGATCAAAAAGTGTAACTTTCGGTTAAACCTTTATATTTATATAATGTTAGGTTAAACCTAGTTCACAATAATATTCCTAAACGTGGATCTTGAAAATACGGATAATGTGGGGTCGATCCAGTGGGGGATTAATAATGTCGTGCATTAAATATTCCAAAAGCATGAGCAATAATGGAGGAGTAACTAGCAATAAATAACAATAAATGACATTTAAGTAAATAGAAGGAATGATTCACCCAGTAATGAATAAGTTAGATAATTGTTCCTCCGGACAGTGATGCGTGACAGATAAATCCTAGAATATTCGAACTATTCTCGGATCTGATGGAAAAGCATGAAATAATATAAGCAAGAATGATTGATGAAAAGGTAATGTTTGTATCTTTGCTAGAGAGAGAATCTTTGTCTTTTTTTCTATTTATACGAATGTGTCCCCAACAAACCCTAATAGTACAAGTGCAGAGAATATTCACTAGAATATTCTCTTTAATATCCGGGATGGGATACCCTCCAGTAGTGTACTGTCCAGTAATGCTCAATGGTTTTTTAGATGCATGCCATGTGTGCAGATGGAGTTTCAAAGACTTAGATTTAGATTGTACTTATGCTTCCTTATGTCACGACCCGGATTTTTCACCCTCGGGAGTCGTGATGGCACCTACTAGTGAAAGCTAGGCAAGCCAATTATTTTCACTATTTACCTCCTTCTCATTTTTAATCCATTAACAGTTAAGAACCAACATTTAATAAACAACAGAATTTAATAAGCGGAAGACTGAATTGCAACGTTTTAATAATACTACCAATACCAATCCATAACAAATCTACCCAAGACTGGTGTCACAATTTCACAGACTGTCGAGAAGTGCTACAAATAAAGGTCTGGAAAAAAAAAGTAACACAACATTGTCTCTGGAAATACATGAGAGAAACAGGATAAAAGATAGAAGGAGACACCAAGGCCTGCGGACGCCTGCAGGACTACCTCGGGTCGCCTGATGAACTAGAAATAGCAACCTCACTGCGGTCCGAAAGCTACAGCACCAGGATCTGCACAAAAGAGTGTAAAGTGTAGTATCAGCACAACCGACCCCATGTACTGGTAAGTGCCTAGCCTAACCTAACCTCGGCGAAGTAGTGACGAGGCTAGGACCAGACTACCAAATAAACCTGTGCAGTTAAATCATATACAGCGAAAAATAAAAGCAGAAATCTACAAGTTAAAAGTAACAAGGGGGAGGGAGACATGCTGCTGGGATATCAAGTAACAACAGGAAACAAATAGATAACCGTAAATAACCCGTAACTCAAATATCAACAATAACCAGAAATCAAAAAAGTACACGGCATCACCCTTCGTGCTTTTACCTCACATAATCATGGCACGAAATGATCCTTCGTGCATAATCACTCATGTAAAGGCACGGAATGGTACATCGTGCAGCACGGTATCACCCTTCATGCATTAACACTCTCTCACAAAAACAATACACGGCATCTCCCTTCGTGCTTTAACACTCTCTCACCAAAACAATGCACGACATCACCCTTCGTGCTTTAACACTCTTCCTCACCCAAACAATAATCACAAACAATAAGGGAAAGGAAATAAATGAAATCACAATAAAATCACAATGAGGATCCTGGAAAGGGAATAATATCAAAAGCAACAACATCACGGCAAGGGAACAATGTCAAAAGAAACAACATCTCGGCAAGGGAACAATATTAAAAGCAATGACATCCCGACAAGGGAATAATATTAAAAGCAACAACATCCCGGAAATGGAGACAATATCATGATCCTCTTCTCTTTTTTTT
>NW_017679616.1:0-5224 GCF_001879085.1 Nicotiana attenuata
TCCTAATACTACCGCTTCTCCGACTTCGAACCAACCAATTGGTGATCTACACCTTCGCCCATACAGATCATCGTACGGTGCCATCTTGATACTAGAGTGATAGCTGTTATTGTAAGCAAACTCAATGAGAGGTAGATGATCGTCCCAATTACCTTTAAAATCAATAACACACGCTCTCAACATATCCTCAAGAGTCTGAATGGTGTCCGCCTGGCCATCTGTCTGAGGATGAAAAGCGGTGCTGAGGTTCACCCTTGTGCCCAATCCCTTTTGAATGGATTTCCAAAAGTTCGCTGTGAACTGGGCACCACGATCTGAGATAATGGACAAAGGAGTCCCATGCAACCAGACAATTTCTTTGATATACAACTTGGCATAATCCTCAGCCGAATCTGTAGTCTTACTAGCAAGAAGTGAGCTGACTTGGTAAGTCGGTCTACAATCACCCAAATCGAATCATGCTTCCGGAACGAGCGAGGTAGACCTGTTATGAAGTCCATGTTTATCATCTCCCATTTCCAAATGGGAATTTCTATATTCTGAGTTAAACCGCCAGGCCTCTGGTGTTTGACTTTCACCCGCTAACAATTTGGACACTTAGCCACGAAATCTGCTATATTCTTTTTCATATCGTTCCACCAATAAACCTCCTTAAGATCATGATACATCTTTGTGGAACCTGGGTGAATAGAATACCTGGAATTGTGGGCTTCTGACATAACCCGCTCTCTAAGCCCATCTACGTCTAGAACACATAGTCTGCCTCTGTATCTCAAAGTACCATCATCTCCCCCTTGTTCAAAAGCCATAGTCTTGTGTTTGTGAATTCCCTCCTTCAGCTGCAATAAGTAGGGATCACTGAACTGTTTTTCCTTCACTTCAGCTACTAAGGAGGATTCAGCCCTGTTCTGGAGAACAACACCACCATCTTCAGAGTCCAAAAGTCGAACTCCTAGACTTGCTAAGCGGTGGACTTCCTTCATCATAGTTCGCTTGTCTGCCTCAACATGAGCTAAGCTGCCCATAGAACGCCGACTAAGAGCATCGGCTACAACATTTGCTTTCCTCGGATGATAGAGGATATCAACATCATAATCTTTAAGTAATTCGAGCCACCTTCTCTGACGTAGATTTAATTCTCTTTGCTTGAAGATGTACTGGAGACTCTTGTGATCTGTAAAAATGTCAACATGTACCCCATACAAATAATGGCGCCAAATCTTAAGCGCGAACACCACAGATGCCAATTCAAGGTCACGAGTCGGATAATTCTTCTTGTGAGCCTTGAGTTGTCTCGACGCGTAGGCTATGACTTTACCGTGCTGCATTAATACACACCTAAGACCAACCCCTGAAGCATCACAATAAAAAACGAACCCCTCGGTTCCTTCCGGTAGTGTCAGGACTGGAGCTGAAGTCAACCTCTTCTTTAACTCCTCAAAACTCTTCTCGCTCGCGTTCGACCATTGAAACTTGACTTTCTTCTGAGTTAATCTAGTCAAAGGGGACGAGATAGAAGAAAATCCCTCTACGAAATGCCTATAATAGCCTGCTAGACCCAAGAAACTTCTTATATCGGATACTGAGGTGGGTCTAGGCTAATTTTTCACTGCCTCTATTTTCTGAGAGTCCACCTTCACGCCTTCCCCTGAGATGACATGGCCCAAAAACGCTACTGATTTCAACCAGAATTCACACTTAGAAAATTTTGCATATAGCTTGTGATCCTGCAGGGTCTGCAACACAATTCTGAGATGTTTTGCATGGTCAGTCTCGCTACGGGAATAAATCAAGATGTCATCAATAAACACGATAACAAACAAATCAAGATAAGGCTTGAAGACCCTATTCATAAGGTCCATGAAAGCTGCTGGTGCATTCGTTAAGCCAAATGACATTACCAAAAATTCGAAATGCCCATATCGAGTCCTAAAAGCTATTTTTGGAATATCAACTTCCTTAACCTTCAACTGATGGTATCCCGATCTGAGGTCAATCTTGGAATAACACTGGGCACCCTGAAGTTGATCAAATAAATCGTCTATCCTGGGAAGAGGGTACTTGTTCTTGATGGTGACTTTATTCAACTGACGATAGTCAATGCACATACGCAAAGACCCATCCTTCTTTCGGACAAACAAGACCGGTGCGCCCCAAGGTGAGACACTTGGCCTTATAAATCCCTTATCTAGAAGATCTTTCAGCTGGACTTTTAACTCTTTTAACTCTGCTGGAGCCATTCTATAAGGCGGAATAGATATCGGCTTAGTGCCTGGAAGTAGATCAATTCCAAAGTCAATCTCTCTATCGGGAGGGACTCCAGGGAGATCTTCGGGAAACACTTCTGGAAACTCATTTACAATTGGTACCGACTGGAGAGTGGGGATCTGAGCATATGCATCCTTAACTCGAACCAGGTGATAGATATATCCCTTGGAGATTATCTTTCTGGCTTTAAGATAGGAAATAAACCTACCCCTAGGTGCTACTACATCACCCTTCCATTCTAAGACTGGTTCACCAGGAAATTCAAAACTTACTATTTTGGTTCTACAACCCACTGTGGCATAACAGGACTCTAACCAATCCATGCCCATGATCACATCAAAGTCGACCATCTCCAATTCTACTAAGTCTGCTACAGTAAGACGATGATGCACTTTGACTGGACATCCCCTATAGATAAACCTTGCTATAACTGATTCTCCAACCGGAGTGGACGCTTCAAAGGGTTCACACAACTTTTCTGGTTCTATCCCAAATTTCTTTGCAATATATAGGGTTACATAAGATAGGGTGGATCCCGGATCTATAAGAGCATAGACATCAAAAGTGAATATTGTTAGCATACCTGTGACAACATCTCCACGAGCCTCTGTATCCTCACGGCCTTCCAGTGCATACAACCGGTTTCGACCGCCGCCTGCATTGCCAGACTTTGCTGCACCGCGCCCTTGATGGGCCTGAGAGTTATGATGGGCTATTGAATTAGTGGACTGAGCTACATTTCCTCCATTATTCTGCTTTGCCGATGGACAATCCCTCAGGAAGTGGCCCTACTGACCGCACCCAAAGCAACCATTTGTGCCCAAACGACACAACCCTGGGTGCCTCTTACCACACGTGTTGCAAGTAGGGTAACCAGGGACTCTGTAGCCCACACTAGCCTGTGAATGTGAGTCTGCTGTTCTGAAATTCTGGTTTTTCTTGTTAAACTTTGACCTCTGAATCGGTGCACTAGTTGCAGACGGAGCAGGTCCTGATTTTGATTTCTTGAAAAACTGGCGACTGCCTCCTGCTTGAGATCCCCCATGGCTGAAATTTCCTATAGACTTAGCTCTCTTGCTGAATTCCCTGTCCTTCTCTTTCTGTAGCCTCTCTTCTTCTTTCAACCTGTCTTCGTTCCCTTGAACAAAGGAACCATCTTAGTGATGGTCATGTCATTATTCTGAGCATCTATATTAGCATCAGCAAACAAATCATCTGAAAGCCCCAACACAAACCGCCTAACTCTGGCCCTCATATCACGTACCATTTCCGGAGCATACTTGACCAGAGAGACGAACTTGAGGTAGTACTCATTCACACTCATATCATTCTGTCTGAGTCTCTCAAACTCCAAAGCCTTAGCTTCCAAGACCTCAATGGGTAGAAAGTGCTCAAGGAACGCATCTGCAAACTCTTTCCAGGTCACAGGGTTTGCATCCTCCCCTCGGGACTCTTCCCATGTTTCATACCAAGTGTTGGCAACATCCTTTAGCTGGTACGCAGCAAGATCTGCTGCCTCAGTGTCTGTAGCGTGCATCACTCGAAATATCTTCTGAACCTCATCAATGAAGTTTTGCGGATCCTCATCCTTTTTGGACCCTTTGAAGACGGGAGGTTTCATGTTGAGGAATTACCTAGACCTGGAACTACCCGTCTCATGAACATCACTTGTTCCCTGCCTTTGAGCCTGACTAGCAACAATCTGGGTGAGCAACTGGATAGCTCCCCTGACGTCCATGTCTGAAGCACTAGGCACTGAGCCCAGTGCAACCCCCTGGGCCGGAGTGTCCTCCTCCTGAGCAGCATTAGTTGTGGCCCCCTGGCTAGCAGCTGTGGCCCTCCTGGTGTACTTTCTTTTTGCAGGCATTTTTCTGAAATACGCAATTCGCATGGGTTAGAAAGATTCCTGAAAGCATAGCTCTAGCTGCACGAACTAGAGTATGAAAGAAATAGAACAATCCTAGATGTCTTGGTGGTCAACTGTTTACATGTGTGGCGCGCACACACACATAAAAGAGACCCCACTGGACACGGATTCATAGACTCCCTAGGACTCTTGAACCTACGGCTCTGATACCAAGCTTTGTCACGTCCCAAACCATGGTCTGGGCATAACACGGCACTCGGTGCCTGACTGCATGTGACCGAGCGAACCAACTGCATGGCTGGATCAACATGTGGTATAACTATGAGCTAGAGGTAAATATAAAACATGATAATCTACTAAAGAGTCTGACTGAAATATCATAGATGCGGAAAATACTGAAAGGTCTGCAAGTATAAACAAGTAGCCAACAACGCTAACACATGAAGGCCTGGTAATATCTGACTGACCGGGTTATAGTCTACGAAGCCTCTAAAGAATACTAAAAATGCCAACTGTTTACCGGGACAAGGTTCCCCGTATACCTTATTAACTGAAATACTATAATGACTAAAACAAAAGAGAGATAAGGCCCCGAAAGACTGGGGCTCACCAATAGCTGATACGAGATGTCCTAGCGAGCAAGATCGTCAACCTGAAAATCGTTACCTGCATCGCGAGATGCAGGCCCCGGGCAAAAGGGACGTCAGTACATTTGAATTGTACTGGTATGTAAAATAGCTGAACAAAAGAACTGTAAATACTGAAACTGAAACTGAACTGCTAGCTGATAAACTGATAACTTAACAAGGAAGTAATGATGTGAATACTCCCTCTTCTGAATGATGCACAATCTGTTTAATTGGATATTAAACTGCGGCCTCAGGCCCAATATATATATATACATATATATATATATATATACATATATATATATATATATATATTAGCGCTGGGCCCAAGTATACGCATAACTGGCCTCAGGCCCAAAGATGCATATATATGTGCATAACTGCGGCCTCGGGCCCAAGTATACGTATACATAACTACGAAGGAAACTGGGGCAGTAGTGTGATTGTGCAAGAAATTTGA
>NW_017679616.1:5244-7090 GCF_001879085.1 Nicotiana attenuata
AATGAACCCTGAAATTGGCTTAAAGAGCTGGGACTGGGGCGCGTCTACTCTAGCGAAGTGTCCTCGCTTCGCTGTCCATTGCATTCAAGGGAAGACAAAATCTGCGTCTACCTTGGCGAAGCGAGCTCGCTTCGCTGTCCGCCAAAATAATTGGGTGGTATGTCTTTAGTAATTTGATCATAACTTCTTGTAGGAATGTCCAAATGACGAACGGTTTGAAGCGTTAGAAACTAGACTCAAAGATATTTCATTTCATAGGTTGTGAATAACATAATACCTTATATAAATATAGATATGCTCGTGCAAAGTTTGGTCTTGTGCGTACTCATATGGAATTTTTAGTCTATCATGTAATTTCCAACTTGGCTTAGACTTAGGCCTCTCCTTGGACCCCAAATTACTTATGATATGCCTCGTACACTTATTATCATAATCAATTGATAACCATCACATGAATACTCATTTAATGCATCCACAACTGATTCAAATTTATGCGGTGTTACACATATCATCATTCAAACTTGTTCCAACCTTCGGAACGCTCAAAACAACATCAAAATACCAAAATCACATCGGATTCAAGCCTAAGAATTTCAAGAACTTCTAAATTACGCTTTTGATCAAAGACCCAATCAAACCACGTCCGAATGACATAAAATTTCGCACACACGTCACAAATGACACGACGGAGGTGCTGCAACTTCCAGAATTTCATTCCGACCCCTATATCAAAATCTCACCTATCAACCGGTAAACGCCAAAATCTCAATTTCGCCAATTCAAGCCTAAACCTTCCACGGACCTCCAACATGCATTCCGATCACGCTCCTAAGTCCCAAATCAGCTAACGGAGCTAACCAAACCATAAAAATTCTAATCCGAGATCAAATACAAACAAGTCAAATCTTGGTCAAACCTTTCAAATTTTTTAGCTTTAAACTGAGAACCGTTCTTCCAAATTCATTCTGATTATCCTGAAACCAAGACCAACGATTTACCTAAGTCATAATACACCACACGGGGCAAGTCATGCCCGAGAACTGGCGAACAAAGTACAAAAGCTCAAAACGACCGGTCGGATCGTTACATCCTCCCCCACTTAAACACACGTTCGTCCTCGAACATGCCCAGAGTTGTTCCAAAAGCCAACCAATCGCTGAATAACCTTACCATGCATATACCCGGGGGTAATCCCACGTCACCCTATCTCATATAGGCCCGATAACACAATGCAACTGAAGTTTCACAATCCATCCTAGCCCATTAACCTTAGAACCACATTTTCACTTCCGAAATCATTCACAAGATCAAAATCTCACATCTACACTCTGAATAAGCCCGAACTAGCTGTCATAACCCATACCTGCAACCTCAGGTGCAATCACATGGTATACCACATACCTCAACTACTTGTAGCGATAACTTCTAATCATAACAGCTGCACACAACAACCAAATACTGGGAGAAAACCTCTTATCAATTCAAGTCTCATTCCAACGCTTTCATATACTGCCAATGATAAATAAACTACACAGTAAGCCATAACCATTCCTCAGGTCAACCATTCATGAAGCCACTTCTCCTTTGGCAAAGACCATAGCAATTTCTGAGCCGAACCTTGATATTACCCTTCCAACATGCTGGAATCGAATCCGTTTGTATTCATTAAAGACCCTAACGATCTCACCTAATCCAACACAATTACTCTAATGACATGACACATCCATACAGGCTGAAGCCGCAACTTGTGCAATCCGCGCACCAATAAGCAAAAATCCGAACATACTCAAATCATGAAAATGACTCAAAAGAAAGAGCTGTACCGCAAGCTCACCAGTATCACCAC
>NW_017679616.1:8236-16215 GCF_001879085.1 Nicotiana attenuata
CCTCATTAGCACTCTGACACCGCAGAATGTAACCTCACCCCAGAACAACCAAGCCACTTCCTGCTCTATGCACCGAGCATCCATTACCAACAACAACTCAAGACATTCCGTGATTCTCATACACCTATGAAGCATGACATAACCTTTGTCAAAATTTTCCTTTACTCGAGACATCCTCGGTCTCAATCCCCGTAAGCCATAACTGATTCACCAGTATGCCTCAAACTGGAACCAACATAGCACATAACCGTGCAAACAACTAAGCAATAGCAGACTCCCCCACTTGGCTTGAAGCCATAGATCAAAGCACACACACAATAACTCATAACGCATATACTCTACTGCTGCCATAATACCATAGTGAGATTAAACTCAATCCTTCATAAGCTCGTGAAGCACAAACCATCTAGTACTCTAAATCTTATGCAAATCTCGCATTTACTCTCGTAACAATTAAACCCATTCCCTTAAGCGACCCAGATTCAAATTACAACATATATCTTTCACTTGAAATTGAGATCTTCTAACAGACAACATAAGGATCGTACAAACTCAGAACATTCCGCAGGAGATAACCCACCTGCTTTGCCTCAAACTGGCATTCCTGTATAACTTCCACCGTCATGATCATCGCGCAGTCACGTAATCTTCCTGAGTCTGAACTCATACCGCAACATGAATTTTTACTTCACTCCCAACTAGAAAACATGAAAGGATTCATCACACCCCATAACTCGGGGCTATACCTCAAATCAAGATGGAAATCAAGTACCTAATAGTTCTTCTCTTCTCCAGCGGACCCTTCTTGCCGCTTCCAAATCATATGATTACATTTCGCAGTCATAACATACTCATCGCATAGCTATCCGGCCATCACTTCTACTATCAGAGACACTACCGAACATATAATTTCAAAAACATGGATCACATAATCAGCACCTCGGTGCTCAAGCTATAGGCAAAAAATCCGGCCTCGAGTCCTCCAGACTGGCCCAACATCAGCACATGGAGATCACATCTCGCCCCTCAATCAGGGAATCACAAGCCATCGATGCACATCTGATACTGTGCGCTCGTTCGCGCATACGAATGCGTGGAAGGAGTTCAAAGAGTTATGTTTCCAGCTGAATCAAGGACGCACGATAAGAATTTCAAGAATATGGAGTTTTCCTAAAGGTTCTGCAGCCTCTCGAGGATAAATACAGACGTCTCCGTACCGATCCGCGAGACTCTACTAAACCTGCATGACTCGTGAGACCTATGTAACCTAGGCTCTGATACCAACTTGTCACGACCCCAAACCGGACCCGGTCGTGATGGTGCCTCTCGTGAAGACAAGGCCAACCGATACAATTTCCTAAGTCAACCATTTTCCATTAAAAGTTGTTTTTATACCATTAATAAATCGTTAATCTCATAATGAACATTTAAAAGAAAAATGCGGAATAATTACACAAGCCCGACATCGGGGTGTCACTAGTCATGAGCATCTACCAAGGTCTGAATACAACAAAAATAGAAAAATGCACTAAGTACAGAAATGAAAATGAGAGGAAGGAAGCGGTGCTGCGAACGTCGTGCATCCACCTTGCTAACTCTGATGACTCCGCGTCTGAGCAACCAACACCGGCTACCGGGTTCCGAAATACCAGAATCTGCACACGAGGTGCAGGGAGTAATGTGAGTACTCCAACCCAGTAAGTAATAAGAGTAAATAAAGACTGAGCAGTAGGAAACAGTGAATCCACATTATGTTAAGCTCAATAAGCACACAGGCTGCTAATTCAGAATACGAGTTAATCGCCTCCTTTAAAATCCAGCTTTTGGTAAAAATCATTTAAAATGCCTTCCGACAGATTCAGTAGGGGTTCAATACCATTTTAATAAAAGAGCTAAAAAACCATAATCGGCCCCTGGGGCGAAACATAGTTCGTAAACAGCCCCTCGGGCAAAACATCGTTCGTAAACAGCCCCTCGGGAAAAACAGNAGAGTGATAATGCACGAAGGGTCATTCCGTGCCATGTTTTGATTATACCTGCACGAAGGGTCAATCCGTGCCATGTTTTGATTATACCTGCACGAAGGGTCATTCCGTGCCATGTTTTGATTATTTATGCACGAACGGACATTCCGTGCTCTGATTCGATTATAATTGCACGAAGGATCATTCCGTGCCATGATATGAGAGTTATGTGAGAGAAAGCACGAAGGGTGATGCCGTGCACTTTATTTGATTGCTTTGGTGAGAATGAGAGTAAAAGCACGAAGGTTGATGCCGTGCAACTGTTGATTTTCCTGCTCTCATTAATTATTGTTATTGCCTTGTTTCTTATTTAAATTGTTGACTCCCAAGAACATCAAAATCCATCCATAAATGGCCCTTCAAATCCCAAATTTACACTCTCCAAATTCAAGCCCTAATTCTTAAATTTTAGGCTTAATTTCCATGATTAATAAGGTGGAATTCACACAAGAATCGAGTATTGAGTTCAAAAATCTTACCTCCAAGTGATTCCCTGCGATTCCCTCTTCAAATCCTTCACAAAAGCTCCAAAAATTTCTCAACAATGGAGAAAATAGACCAAAAGTCGCGGACAAGGGCTATAAAAACATTCTGCCCAGGCTTTAAAAGCCTTCTTCGCGAACGCGGGATGATCATCGCGTTCGCGATGAACGAAACACCAGACATCAAAAATTGCCCTATGCGTTCGCGGCACCAGCCTCGCGAACGCGATACACACTGGACACTGAACCACGCAAACGCGGCCCTATACTCGCGAACGCGATGAATAACTTGACTTCAAACCCAGCTGACCACTTCCTTCTATGCGAACGCGGCATGGACCTCGCGAACGCGATGCACGAGACTCCAGCCCTTCGTGAACGCGGAACCTTCATCGCGATCGCGAAGGCCAATTCCTCAATCTCACCAGCTAACCCTTCGCGAACGCGAGGACCTACTCGCAAACGCGAAGGTCAATTTTCTTGAAATCCTACAGCAGTTTTCTGCAACTTTTCAAAACAAGAAATGGCCCGATTGACCACGCAAAACTCACCCGAGGCCCTCGGTACCTCAACCAAACATGCCAACATATCCCATAACATCATTCAAACTTGTTCCAACCTTCGGAACGCTCAAAACAACATCAAAACACCAAAATCACATCAAATTCAAGCCTAAGAATTTCAAGAACTTCCAAATTACGCTTTTGATCAAAGACCCAAAGAAACCACGTCCGAATGACATGAAATTTCGCACACACGTCACAAATGACACGACGGAGGTGCTGCAACTTCCAGAATTTCATTCCGACCCCTATATCAAAATCTCACCTATCAACCGGAAAACGCCAAAATCTCAATTTCGCCAATTCAAGCCTAAACCTTCCACGGACCTCCAACATGCATTCCGATCACGCTCCTAAGTCCCAAATCACCTAACGGAGCTAACCAAACCATAAAAATTCTAATCCGAGATCAAATACAAACAAGTCAAATCTTGGTCAAACCTTTCAAATTTTTAAGCTTTAAACTGAGAACTGTTCTTCCAGATTCATTCTGAATAACCTGAAACCAAAACCAACGATTTACCTAAGTCATAATACACCACACGGGGCAAGTCATGCCCGAGAACTGGCGAACAAAGTACAAAAGCTGAAATGACCGGTCGGGTCGTTACATTGTGTTTGGCCAATTCATTTAAGAAGTACTTTTTGGAACGTTTGGTAAATAAATTGTGTTTGGCCAATCATTTCAAAAAGTCCTTTTGAGTGTCAAATTACCAAAAAGGATAGTACCAAGGTCGTATAATTCTTTTAAACATAAAAATGAACTTAAATATTTANCGAATTACGCTTTTGATCAAAAACTCGACCAAATCACGTCCGAATGACCTGAAATTTTGCACACACATCCCAAATGACATAACAGAACTACTACAACTTCCGGAATTTCATTCCGACCTCTATATCAAAATCTCACCTATCAACCGGAAAACGCCGAAATCTTAATTTCGCCAATTCAAGTCTAAACCTTCCACGGACCTCNAAAAATGAACTTAAATATTTATCATAAGAGACTTTTATTATTTTTTTTATTTTATTTAATTAAAATATAAAACATAAAGTAAAAAAATATATTAAAGATTTAAATCAATTTTACATATATAGTTATACTAAAGTATATGATATTATCTAGTATAATTACTTTTTTATATGATGATTTGAATCATTAAAATAACATCATTCGGTATAAATTAATAACATCATTCAGTATAAATTAGAAGTCTATCCACAAATTACTAATATTGATAATCCATCATGAAATAATAAGTAAAGTCGCTCACACATGATAACACTTCTCAACAATTTCATCTCTACTTCTATCACACAACGCTTCAATATTAGTAGAAGACTTGCCTCGCATTTCTAAAGGAATATCAAGAGGCTGATCTCCTTCATCAATCTCTGCAGTAATGTCTTCATTAGCATAATAGTTGAATTCTTTATCGGTAAAAGAATGTTGTCGGATGAAATTATGTATTGCCATGGTAGTTGTAACTAGATGATTTTTGAGTGTCAAACTTGAACGATGGCATTGAGCGTAAAATAAAAATAATTTTAAATATATAAAAATAAAATCGTAAAAGAAATAGTTAAGTATGTTTAAATTCTAATTCAAAAAGAGTAACTATAACAAAACATAATGTATAATTTATTTATTTTTTAAAAATTTAAATTCAAAAAGAAACTAATTATTACCTAACCTTACTAACTTTGTCCTAAAATGCCAAGTGGCCTATTGTGAGGCTGCCACTTGACTAAATATGGATGCATTTTCTTCTTCTTTTAATAATATATAGATAGATTATGCAATGCAATTGTAAATTTATTACCTATTTGTAGGTCATTTTCACAAATTAGATTTGATAACTGTTTTCAAGAATCGGGAACTAATAGCATATAATAAACGAAATTATAAATAATTATTTGTAGGAAGAGAATTGATAATCCAAAGAAGATGCAAATAATTTGCTTTAGTGTGGAAAAAGAAGAAGATAATTTGAAAAGTTACGAGATATTACACAAAGAAAAGATAAAAAACAAGAAAAGTCAATAAATTTTTTGAAAAGTTACAATATGATTCATATATATGATATCTTTAATTTTAATAGGATGGTAAAAACTAGAAACAAAAATGAAAAGAAAAACTTAAATTAGTGTGACGACCCAAAGGGGTCATCACCTGTTTTCTCTTTCATTCCGTGCTTCCGAGGCCTTGAAAACCTCGCTTTTAGTCGCCTCAATTTGCGTGCGCAGTCCGGGCGCGTAGCCGGGAAGCTTAAATATGAACTCTGTGTAAAAATTTATGAATTTTGATATTAATAGGAATAAAGTTGACTTTGGTCAACATTTTGGGAAGACGGACCCGGACTCGCGATTGGACGGTCCCGGAAGGTCCGTAGAAAACTATGGGACTTGGGCGTATGCCCGGAATCGAATTCCGAGATCCCAAGCCCGAGAAATGAATTTTTGTGTGAAAGTATTTTCTGAAATTAATTAAGGAAAATGGAAAGGAAATTTGATCAGAAGACTATGGTATCGGGCTCGTATTTTGGTTCCGACGCCCGGTACAAGTCTTATACGTGATGTAAGCGCTTTTTGTAAAGTTTGGTTGAAAACGGACGTCATTTGACGTGTTTCAGACTTAAAAATGAAAAATTTGTGTTTTATGAAAAGTTGGAAGAAATCATGTGATTTGAGGCTTGATTCTATGTATATGATGTTATTTTGGCGATTTGATCGCACGAGTAAGTCCGTAGGATGTTTTTGAGGTTGTGTGTATAATTGGTTTGGAGCCCCGAGGGCTCGGGTGAGTTTTGGATAGGCCACGCATTTCATTTTTGAATTTGTAAAGATCTGGTATGAAGGCTTCTGTGATTTTCGCAAATGCGAGCATCGAGTCGCAATTGCGAAGTCTGGGAAATCCAGGCAGAGGTCGCAAATGCGAGGTGTCGCCTTTCGCAAATGCGATCAGACTTTCGCAAATGCGAAACCTGTCACCTAGACCGGGGTTCGCAAATGCGAACTTAAGTGTCGCATTTCCCAAGCCTGGAGGGTTCGCAATTGCGAACCCGACTTCGCATTTCCCATATCTGAGGCCCGCAATTTTTCATACTTATACGAATTTTAACCCTCTTTTCTTCATTCTTTCAAAACCCAAACTCCATAGGCGATTTTCCAAGAAACTTATCTTCTCCAAATCATTTGTAAGTCAATTTTTACTTAACTTCTTCAATCTTTAACATCATTAAACATGTTTTCATCTTAAAATCAAGGATTTTCATGGGTGAAAATGGGGATTTTAGATAGAACTTAGGTTTTCCTAAAATTTGGGATTTGTACCTCAATTTGAGGTCCGATTTCAAAACTAATCATAGATATGGATTCGTGGGGGAATGGGTAACCGGGTTTTGGTTCGAACCTCGGGTTTTGACCACGTGGGCCCGGGGGCGTTTTGGAAATTTTTGAGTAAAACTTTAGGAAATTCATTTTCATGCATTCAAATTGATTCGATTAGCATTTGTTGATACATTCAAGTAATTTGTGACTAGATTCGAGCGGTTTGGTGGTGAATTCGAGGGGTAAAGCTATACTAGAGGCTTGAGTTGAGTTTGGAGCATTTGAGGTAAGTGTTTGGTCTAACTTTGGCTTGAGGGAATAGGAGTAGAGTCTTATTTGTTAATTGCTATTTGTCGAGTACGGTGTATAGGCATGGTGACGAGTATCTATACACTGGTGTCGAGCATGACCGTGAGTCCTAAATTGCTAAATTATCGAAGTTGTAATTGTTATTTATGAGGAATTGGTTGGAAATCTTTAACACTGAGCTAGTAGTTGTTGAGACTAAGTGTGGATTTAATTGCGTTAAGTAGAAATTGAATGAGCTTGGTTATAGCTAGATCTCCCTTGCCGGGATAGTTTATTGTATTACATTGCTCCCTTGCCGGGATAGTTATTATAACATCTTTCTCCCTTGCCGGGATTATGTTGTGTATTGTGTTAAAAGAAACGGGATCGTGTGGCACACCGACCACGAGTTATTATGAAATGGGATCGTGTGGCACGCCGACCACGGGTTATTATGAAATGGGATCGTGTGGCACGCCGACCACGAGTTATTATGAAATGGGATCGTGTGGCACGCCGACCACGAGTTATTATGAAATGCGAACGTGTGGCACGCCGACCACGTGATATTATTGTAATGGGAGTGTGTGGTACGCCTACCACTTGATGTAAGGAAATGGGATCGTGTTGCACGCCTGCAAATGAGAGGAAATTGAAATAAGTGAAAGTGGTCTGTTATCCTTTATTTTGTGTAGAAGAAATCAGATATAGTTTCTTCTGTTAATCCTGATATTCTGTTTTATCTGCTTCCCCATAAGTATGTTTCCCCCTCCCAGCTTTAATTGCTTACTTTCCGCTATTATTTTGTTGTACTTGTATATATATATATATCTGCACAGGTTTATCTGGTGGTCTGGTCTAGCCTCGTCACTACTTCGCCGGGGTTAGGCTAGGCACTTACCAGCACATGGGGTCGGTTGTGCTGATGCTACACTCTGTGCATCTTTTGCACAGATCACAGTACCGGAGCAGCAGCTTTTGGACAGCAGTAGGAGCATTTGGGAGCTGACTTCAGTCCAGAGATCCCGAGGTAGCCTTGCTGACGTCCGCATGGCCCGGAGTCTCTTCTATCCTTATTTTGTTTGTTGTCCTTGTACCGGAACAAACAACATTGTATTTTATTCAGACTCTGTTTTTAGTATTCTATAGACGTTCGTGAGTTAGTGGCTCCAGTCTTGGGTAGAGGTTGTAATTGAATTTCCGCACTTGGTTTCAGTTCATTTATATTTAAAACTTCCGCTTTTATATTAAATGTCTCATTGCCTTAGTATTGTCGATGTTGCCAAAAA
>NW_017679617.1:0-2430 GCF_001879085.1 Nicotiana attenuata
TGAGGTTGGATATTTCTGAGCCCAGCAGAGTGTTAGCTTGCACGGTTGCTCGTTCTTCATTATTGGAGCGTATCCGTGATCGGCAGTTTGATGATCCCCATTTGTGTGTCCTGAGAGACACGGTGCAGTGTGGAGGTGCCACGAAGGTGACCTTAGATGATGATGGTGTTTTGAGATTGCAGGGGCGAGTTTGTGTGCCCAATGTCGATGGGATTCGAGGGTTGATCTTAGCGGAGGCCTATAGTTCTCGGTATTCTATTCACCCGGGCGCCGCGAAGATGTATCAGGACTTGCGGCAGCATTATTGGTGGTGTAGGATGAAGAAAGATATTGTTGCATATGTGGCTTGATGTTTGAACTGTCAGCAGGCTAAGTATGAGCATCAGAGGCCTGGTGGTTTGTTTCAGAGGATTGAGTTTCCCGAGTGGAAGTGGGAGAGGATTACCATGGATTCGTTACTGGACTCCCGTTGACCCGGAAGAAGTTTGATGCGATTTGGGTCATTGTTGATAGGCTGATCGAGTCAGCCCATTTTGTTCCTATTGCAACCACGTAATCATCCGGGAGGTTAGCTGAGATCTATATCAGAGAGATTGTTCGCCTTCATGGTGTGCCGGCATCTATCATTTCGGATCGGGGTACGCAGTTACCTCGCGTTTCTAGGGTGCAGTTCAACGAGAGTTGGGCACACGGGTTGAGTTGAGCACAGCGTCCCATCCTCAGACGGACGGCCAGTCCGAGAGGACTATTCAGATATTGGAGGATATGCCCCGAGCCTGTGTCATTGATTTTGGAGGCTCGTGGGACCAGTTTTTGCCTTTAGCAGAGTTCGCCTACAACAACAGCTACCAATCCAGCATTCAGATGGCTCCATATGAGGCGTTATATGGTAGGCGATGTCGGACTCCAGTCGGATGGTTTGAGCCGGGAGAGGCTCGATTATTGGATATAGATTTAGTTCAGAAGGCCTTGGATAAGGTCAAGATCATTCAGGACAGGCTTCGTTCGGCTCAGTCTAGGCAGAAGAGTTATGCAGATCGTAAAGTTCGGGATGTAGCTTTCATGGTTGGTGAGCAGGTCTTGCTCCGAGTGTCGCCTATGAAGGGCGTGATGAGATTTGGGAAGAAGGGCGAGCTTAGCCCTAGGTTCATCGGTCCATTTGAGATTCTTGATAGAGGTGGCTTATAGACTTGCAGTGTCCCCTAGCTTATCAGCCGTGCATCCAGTTTTTCATGTATCCTTGCTTCGGAGGTATCACGGCGATCCAGCCCACGTGCTAGATTTCAGCACTGTCCAGTTGTACAAGTATCTGTCTTATGAGGAGGAGCCGGTGGCTATTCTAGACCGGCAGGTTCGACAGTTGAGATCCAAGAGTTTTCCTTCTGTTCGTGTTCAGTGGAGAGGTCAGCCTCCTGAGGCATCGACCTGGGAGTCCGAGTCTGATATAAGGAGCCGCTATCCCCATCTTTTTCCCGACTCAGGTACTTCTTTCTCTTGCCCGTTCGAGGACGAACGGTTGTTTTAGAGGTGGAGAATGTGACGACCCAAAGGGTCATCACCTGTATTCTTACTCACTCTGTATTTCTGAGGCCGTGAAAACCTCACTTGGGGGTTGCCTCGACTTGTGTGCGCAGTCCGGGCGTGTAACCGGAAAGTTTAAATGTGAATTTGTGAGAAAAATAATAAATTTTGATGTCTTAATTGATTAAGTTTGACTTCGGTCAACATTTTGAGCAAACGGACCCGGACTCGTAATTCGACAGTCCCGGAGGGTCTGTAGGATAATATGAGACTTGGGGGTGTGCCCGGAATCAAATTCCGAGGTCCCGAGTCCGAGGAATGAATTTTTACATGAAATTGTTTTCTGAAAATAATTAAAGAAATTGGAAAGTGATATTCGTTTAGAAGACTGTGGTATCGGGCTCGTATTTTGGTTCCGACGCCCGGTACAAGTGTTATATGTGGTCTAAACAATTGCTGTAAAGTTTGGTTAAATTTGGACGTCATTTCACGTGTGGTGAGCTAGAAAATATAAACTTGATGTTTTATGGAAATTGGAAGGAAATCATGTGTATTGAGGCCCAATTTGATGATTCATGATGTTGATTGGGCGATTTAATCGCACGGATGAGTCCGTAGTGTGCTTACGAGTTCATTTGCATGTTCGGTTTGGAGCCCCGAGGGCTCGGGTGAGTTTTGAGTGGGTCCCGGAAGGTCTTATGCTTAGAAACATTCTGAAGTTGCAGGTTCAGGGGTTGCAGGCCCCCAGCACGCCCGCGGTCAATTCCGCGCGGTCAGCGCTGGAAGCCGCGCGGCCGCGGTACATTTCTGTGCGGTCCGCGTGGCTTGGGTTCAGAGGGCCAGTAGTCCTAGGTCGCCCAGCGCGGCCGCGTGCCATATCAGCGCGGTCCGCGCTGGGAGATTCAGAGA
>NW_017679617.1:3338-16210 GCF_001879085.1 Nicotiana attenuata
ATGACCGTGGGTCCTATATTGTGATTTCCATGACTTCCTTGTATTATTCATGCCTTGGTGATTATTTCTATTTGTTGTGCAATGATGTGGAAAGAATCGTGACTTATGGATATTGAGGAGCGTTGGCTCCAGTCGTATAGCGAATTGCGAAAGTATAAATGATAATTGAACCTCTAGAGCATTGGCTCGAGTTGTGAAGTGAATTGTGAAGTAAAAAGTGAGGAGAGAAAAGATCATTATGTTGTCCCTTGGTGGGCCATTGTCGATTTGTGGTTCCCTTGTACTGTGTTCTTAATTGATATTACGGACGCTTAGGTTAATGCTTCCTTGTGTTGAGTGATGACTAAAGTTATAGCTGAGGTAGTTAAGTGTTGTCATAGGTTGGTTATAGCTGAGGTAGTTAAGTGTTGTAATAGGTTGGTTATAGCTGAGGTAGTTAGGTGTAGCAACAAGTTTGATTATAGTTGTGGTAGTTAGATGTTGTAATAGGATTGATCATAGTTGTGGTAGATAGGTGTCGTAACTGGATTGATTATAGTTGTAGCAGTTAGATGTTGCAACAGGATCGGTTGTAGCTGCGGTAGTTAGATGTTGGGACCAGTGCGGTTATAGATGTTTTTCCCTTGCCGGGACATTTGATTTGACATTTTGTTCCCTTGCCGGGAAGTTATTATGTTGTTGTTCCCTTGCCGGGAAGTTATACATTGTTGTCCCCCGGCCGGGGTTATTTTGTTATATTGTGATTGATGAAATGAGAGCGTGTGGTACGCCTACCACGTGATATTTGAGGATCGGGTTGCACGCCGCAACAATGATATTTGAGGATCGGGTTGCACGCCGCAATGATGATATTTGAGGATCGGGTTACACGACGCAACAATGATATTTGAGGATCGGGTTGCACGCCGCAACAATGATATTTATGGGTCGGGTTGCACGCCGCAACAATGATATACGTGGGTCGGGTTGCACGCCGCAACAGTGTTGTTATGTATTAGGATCGGGTTTCTCGCCGCAACAGTTGTTGATTCAAGTGTGTTTATTTTGGATATTCGTTTCTTGGTTCGCTGTAAATTCTTGGGCTGCTTCTAGCTTTATATTGAGGTTTCCTATTTGTAACTGTTGCCTCCCCACAGCATGTCCCTCCCTTCCTTATTGACTGTTTATTTCCTGTATTTCTTTCCGTTGTATATATATATATATTTGAACTACACAGGTTTATCTGGTAGTCTGGTCCTAGCCTCGTCACTACTTCGCCGAGGTTAGGCTAGGCACTTACCAGCACGTGGGGCCGGTTGTGTTGATACTACACTCTGTGCTCTTTTGCACAGATCCGGGTATTGGACAGCATCCGTAGTTGGAGGGCTTCCTTCAGTCCACCCGGAGACCCAAGGTAGACCTGCAGGCGTTCGCGGGCCCTGGCGTCTCCCCATATCTTCATTCACTGTTTCATTATCTTTTGTTCAGAGACAGTTTATTGTATTTTTCGTCAGACCTTGTATGTAGTAGATCTTAGATAGTCTGTGACACTGTGACACCAGTTCTTGGGTAGAGACTTATGTTGTACTTCTGCATTTTATTCAGATTCTTTAATTTAAGACTTCCGCTTAATTGTTAAATTCTATCGTTTGCATGCGATTGCCGATATTTGTTTTAAAAAAAAGTAATTAAGGTTTGGCTTGTGTAGCTTCTAGTAGTAGGCGCCATCACAACTCCCGAGGGTGGGAAATTCCGGGTCGTGACAATTCACTACCACTAGCACGTTCATATTCTTCCAAAAATGAATATGTATTCATAAATCAGATGTTGTCACATTCACATCATGAATTGACTATAGTCATCTATATGTGCTTTACGAAATCTTATGTCAAATCGATGACAAACATTAACTTCATAGAGTGAAAGCTTATTTTGAGAATCCTTATTATTCTCATTGCCACGATAATGATGATTATAATTTCGTCTATTACTACGTCGACATCCATTGATACCTTTATGGTAATAATTTTGTCTTCTTTCAGACTTATTACATATTGCTATCACATTCTCTTAAGGGAATGAGAATGGAGCAAATTCAATGGGACGAGTTTTCAATTCTTTGCCCACAATCATACCTGAATTTGATCATGGCAAGACATAGAAATTTTACCACTTCGGGTGGTTATAATTTCTTTTAAACTCCATTAGAGTTAAAATCAAGATTTATTGTCTTTACTTGTATTTAAAATCAAATTATAGAATGTCAAGAATCTAAAAGAGAAAATTAAAGTAAGATACTTACCTTAAATTCAGAATTTAATCATGAAGGAAGTTCATGGAACAATTGACAATCATTATGCTCAATCCCAAAGTTTCTACTCAATTGGTTAGAGTCTCGTGCTGATAACGTGTTATAAAACAATAAAAGAAGAAGAAGAGTAGTGCAGAGAAAAGTAGAGGGAGAGAATTCTTATTGATTTGGGATGAATTACAATGGAATAGAACCCTCTATTTATAGGGAGAGGGTGACTTAGCCACCAAGCAATGAACCCTAGAATCTCTCTAAATATAGACATTCACTATAAATACAATTCTATTTACAACACTATCTTATTTTTCTGTTTATACAATAATTTCAGTTTTAGAGTCGGCAACTCTAGAGTTTCAAATCCTTTAAAGTATTTTAATTTCTAAATTCAATTAGTTATATTATTTCTTACTTTTGATGTAGGTTTTGACTCTCAAATTCCTATCGGAATAAAATGTTGGATTACAAAAATAACTTTTTAATATTATGCATAATAACTCATAATAAAAGGACATAATCGGAATTCTAGACATTAGCCTTGTAATCATATTAGTTTTAGGACATAATATTACACGTTAGGAATCTACATGATTACCTTTATGAATCCTATTAGTATAATTATTTTTGGGAATAGATATTAGCCTTGTAATCCTATCACTTTTAGGATATACTTCTTAAAAAAATCCTATTACTAATTAATTTGAAAATGTATTATATTGCCAAATCCATTTAAAAACAGGAGAGCCTATATATGATTATAAAAGCACGGATATAATATTGATAGACCAAAATAGCTCTAAAATATTAAATTGAAGAACTCATAGGAAAATGGCATAGCTGTAATAACTTATTTTTTTCTTGGACTACAATAACTTCTATGTTAATTTTTTTTAATATTTAAGATTTTAAATTAATACAATATTGTCTATTGAATTCTAATAAAAAATATGTAGGAAGGTTTAATAAAATCAATTTCATAAGAATCCTCCATACTCGTAATACATTACCACTCTATAATATTCAATAAAAAAAAAGTAACGCTAAACGGAGATAATATTATTATATTATATTTGAACCGCTTTCCTACTCAAATAATATTTTTTTATTATAAGTTTTTCGTGTAATATAGAAAAATATACCCAATTATTAAAGAACAACTAAGAAATTTTTTAAGAATATAAATGTGTGAGAAAATAAAGAAAAATATTGGTAAGAGCCAATACCACTAATGATTTTACAAACATAAAGATCTAAAAGTGGAATGTTATCAATATTTCTACTCTTCAAAAATAAAATTTATGATGGATAAAATTTTAATCACGGTTAAATATCCAAAAATGAGATGAACAAATAATAAGAATCTAAATCAACAGAAACTAAATTATATTTTATGCTAAAACTAAAATAATCAAATCTTTCCATGATTATTTAGCAAGAGAATCCAATTAAATTATTTTTTAAATTCATCATATGAGTAAAATCATTTTTCAAGTTTAAGAAAAAATCTTACGATACATAAATTTATTCCATAAAAAAGAATGTTAGAGATTTAAAAAAATAGATGACAAAGTAAAAAAAAATTAGTATGATATTAAGAAGGCCATACAAGTGTTTGAGGAAGCACAATCAAAGCTAAATCCTGAACAAAAATAAGCTTTCAAGACTATATTATTAAAAATCGACTCTCGTATAGCGGGATTATCCTTTGTAGATGCCTCCGACGGAATCGAAATAATATTTCTACGTCATGCATTACTTGCAAATGTCAAATCAAGATGCATTATGTTGTTAGCAATAAGAGCAAATAGTGTACCAGCAACAATTTTATTATGAGGTCGTACAACTCACTTTAGATTTGATATACCTTTTCAAATAACTGAAATAACCATCACAAATATATCAAATCAGAGTAATAGTGCTAAATTTATAAGGAAAGCAAAAGTGATAATATAGATGAAGCGTATTTGGCTAAGCGTCAAACGATCGAAACAATCGCATAGAGTTTTAGAGAAATATTGGATATCTATAAATCGTTTGGTGGAAAAGTAATAATTTGGGAGGTGATTTCTGTCAAGTACGACTAGTAGTTCCAAAATTGACCAAAGCAGAAAATGTAAAAGCTAGCTTGCCAAATTATACTTATGACCTCAAATGAAAAATATTCAAATGACAAGAAATATAAAAGTAAGAACAGATCCAACATTCAGTGACTTCTTGCTCCGTGTTGGAAACGAATAAGAGCATCCATTAAATGATGATTTGATTCTTCTAGAACACTTGGTTATCAACCCCAGTGGTAATAGTAGTGCATTTAATAAGGAAAATATATATTTTCATCATTAGATTAAATGCAGTTTGTACATATTACATGATAGAAATTAAAGAGTTATTTTAGCTAGCAGAAATGAAATGTTGATTGACTAAATAAAACGGTGATTGCTAAGTTTATGGTAAAAATAAAAATATTTTTCAGTTTTGACTCAGCAGAAGATGATACCAACAATAACTATTAAGAAGAATACTTGAATACTTTAATACCAAATGGTCTTCTATCGTACATGTTTGTTGTCAAGTTCATTATTTTTTACGTATGTTAGTGTCACCATATATATAATAGACGAAGTTAAAATTGATCTTCCATTGCATATAGGTTGATTTTGGAGAAAAATATGTATGTCATGCTACTAAAAACTTAGATCCCCGCCGCATAGCTTATGTAATAGTACACATATGGTTTATAGAAGTTTTGACAATAATGTCATACATGCAGAACTTATGATACTGGTCAATATGCTTCTAAGTATGTGTGTATCCCCGAATTCAACTCTCGTCTTCCGAAACTAAAGAATATCCTTTTAGATTTGTGTGAAAATAATTTTCAGTATATTTATATTTTGAAGTTATAATAAATAAAACACAAGGATAATCATCCTAAATATTGAACAATATTTACCACAATATATTTTCCTATACAAATAACTATATGTTGCACTTTCAAGAGAGAGATAATTATCGACAACAAGAGTTTTGATTATGGCAGAGTAACCAAAGCATTAGAAGAAACATATACAAAAAAAAACACTCTCTATAAAGAAGTATTCGATAAGATACCATCGTATTAGGTAACTTTAAACTACAATACATAATTATCTATTTAATATGACTAAAATTGATCATTTATGTAAGTTCTGATGATATCCTTTCATTTTGAATTCACATATTATGCTAATGCAACAATATTTTTCGGTATTTAGATGATTATTATAGTATTATATATAAAATTTCTCTCACTAATTAAATTTATTATTCCTTCGTATAAATAAATATTTAAATCATCATGTATCATTACTAACATGCAACGCACGTTTATAAATACTAGTATATGCATAAATGTGTATAATCACGGAATAATCGATGTAAACCAGCTAAAAAAAATAATCATTGAACCTGGCCGGCTATATGTGTAACAATCCCAAACCACCTTTCACATAACATCCTTATGATCTTCCCCATTATTAAATAACTTAATCATTTTGGGCACTTGAAAATTTCAAATATGCAAAAAGTATCACACAGAATGACTACAGAATTATGCTTGCAACATCAAATCAATCAAATAAAAAATGTCGTTGCTCGTCTTTACGCTTCAAATAAATCTTAAAAAACGCGTGCAAGTGGAAAATCATGGTGTGGTTCAGCTGACATCATTATCAGTGCTAGTAAGGTTCTTCTGATCAGCGACAATACCATTACCAGATTTAATAAGGTTCTCCTGGTCAGCTACAACACCATTATCAGTGTTAGTAAGATTCTTCTGATCATCTTTTGCAGAGACTTCTGTTTTGCCCTCATTAGGAGCAGTAAGAATTTCAGAAATGAACTTTATCAACGAGCAGAGACCACCCAAGAAGTTATGATCAATCACACCTCGTCCTTCGTAAACATGAGCAAAGTCAATCAGCTTGATTTGAGCACCTGGATTCCTTCCTTCCAATGCCAGCTCTTTTTCAAAGACCACCAGAATTGAGCAAGCATAGAAGTGATATATAGTTTGATCTTCAAACCAAGCTTTCAGCTCTAATAACTGAGATAAAATGCCAGCAGAGCCGCCATAGACAGTTGACGCCAGAGCGCAGTCTGGTTCCAGATCCAAGTCATTTAATGTGTTTGAGGAAACAAACCTTCTCAGGACTAACTTGACTTCCTCTGTAGAGAATTTCTGAGCAGCTTTCTTTCCCGGCTTCCAGAAGCCTAATTCTTTGCTTCTAAAGATTTGCAACCCTGATATCCTGAATCCTAATGGAAGGCTTGATGATTCTCGATCCTTTTTTAAGCACTTCTCGACGTATTCCTGGGATGCTTCAGGTGCCCAGGTTCTTGAACCAATCTTTACGTCCATAATTGACGGGTTGACTTGACCTCGAGCAATATCTTTTAAGACCAAGTGAGGCTTCAAGCCAGATCCATCAGATGCCTCTATGAGTTGAGTNGCAAATTGTGACTCGATATTCTTATCTTACTGTTTTCCAGTTTCTTTTATTCTTCTAACAGTTTTCTGATTTTGTGTTTTAACACAGTAGCGACAACATGTTTAACCTCTATTATATTTTCAATCACGTTATACATCATAAAAGACAAATATATAGATCGAAATTGAGTTTGTCATGTTTTTATCAATGTTGTCGAAAATTTAGTTTGTTCAACCCTTACTACAATTGCTTTATTACAGCTCATATATGAATCGAACTCCAGTTTTGTATTGGGATTGCAATAGCACATATAACTTAAATTAACTTTCACCATGATCATCACTACGGATCCAAGAACCACAAGAGCCCAAAGATAAAAGAAAAAGTAATAATCAAAAAATAGAAAAAGAAAACATATCAGTTGTCTCATACACGCAGACTTAGTTATGCTTTTATCTCTAGGATATCACTGGTGAGAAATTACATTTTTCCCATATAGTCCGAGTGGTCAAATACTTCATGGTCTCCTGGAAACACCTTTTATGACATTAATCAAATTTAAGTCACTTCATTACTATTATTTTCCGAAATCTTAGCTCAAAACAAGCTAAAAGAAACTACCAGAGGAAACCAACTTACACAAGAGATGCACGAATTTAAGGATACACTACAAAGCCAATCAAGGTTGATCATCCAAGATATGACTAGTTTTCTTCTTTAGCTGGTCCTGTCTATCAGTACACAAACTCTTTAAACAAGACGAGAAATATATGTATAACCCAAACTTCTTGTTTCAATTCATTTATTCCTGAGGTGTACTCTTTCGTGACTCCCATGCCGAAGCTTATGCAGGTACTTCTCTTCTTTGTTAGACTTTCTTTCACCCGGTCCATAACCAACAATGATTCCATTAACGGCTAAACCGCTGACGGATGGATTTAAAAACTACTATCCACAAGGACAACCACACGGTGTCATTCCCATTTTGGATAATGAATTTCCAGGACAAACAACACAAATTTGACCTCTAATAAATTAACACACAAGTCACAAGACCAAAAAGAAATAACACCTATAACAGAATCACTAAATTATGCAGAGAATAGTTGGTTAAGGGGAAAAAAACAGGAAAGAAGTTAGAAATACGAGATGCCCAGCAAGCTTGAAGCCACATTCTTATGAATTAGATGAGTTATTGCAAAAACAAATTGTCTAGTACATTCTAATGAATGAGTTGGAGATACATCAATCAAGTAACCTGAACCCTAAATTAGTCTTATTCTACTATATGAATCATTTGTATCCATTCTCCTCCAATTAATAAGTCAACATTATCAATCAAGTAAGCATCAATCTAAAAAAAGTTAAAGTTAGCTAGATGAAACATCCGTGTCCAATTTGATCCAATGTACAAGTGGATTGAGAGAGAAAAAGGCGAAAGATAGTCATGTAATTTTCCGGGCCGGGAAAAAACTTAAACCACTTCTATTTTAGTAAAGGTTGCACTAAGTTTCTCATTCTGAACAGTTGCAGAGTCAGATCCAGCACGACCCAACGACCTCAAACTTGGACAATATATTTATATCGAAAACTCAAAGAAAAATTTTCAATATATATATATATATAATGGTATATCCCCTGCCTTTAGATCTTGGATTGACCTCTAAAGAGTTGCATAGGTAGATCACAGGTAAAAGATTTAAGATTTGCAGCATAACAGAGACATGAATCACTGGGTGTTAAACAGATAAAGGAACAAAATATCGCTTTAAAACTAAGAAGATGCAAGAAACCTGGGGAAAAAACCCAACTTTGGCAGTATACTCAGAAATAAAAATCAAATCTACAAAAAGTGATAGAAAAAGTAGTGTCAGATTAAGTTCTTTCACAATATAAAACATACAACTGAACTAGAAAATTAAACCAGCTTGGCCTATGTGATAGCAACAATAGGAAAAACAAAAAAGCAAATGAATAATAAACCATAGAAATCAGACCAAAGTGTGCGACTTTATTTAAGTATTTATTTCTCTTTACATGTTAAAATAGAAGCAAAGCTGAACGTTTCATTGGTATTAACAATCTTTACACATAAAACAACATCAAAATTCGAGAAAAATAAACACTGCAGAATAAAGCAAGTTTTGAATTAGAAAATTCATATAATTACCTCTCTTTTAACTCCTTCGAAGAAGCGGTCAATTATTTGAAAAGTGAGATTTTAATTGTGAGAATTTGAGGTTTAAATAGAAGAAGGCGAATAAGATTGACTACTGCGGGTTCATTGGGCGATGTAGAGAGGCAGTTATGTGGAAGATTTATAACCTGACACGTGTTATTTCTCTGACTAGCTTCTACCAATTGTAGTGATACTTGCTGTTGGAAGCTTGTAGAGAATAAAAACTGATTAAAAGTAGTATTCGTATCAGATCCAAACTTCAAAAAGGATATTCGCTTTTCCGCACGCGTATTTTTTAATTTACTAAATTAATCTGTTCAAAAAAGATGTTCCTATAAATGTATTCTTCTTTTCCCTTTTTATGTTCTTCCTGTTTTTTGACATTGTCAACAAAAGAATCCCTCTCATGAAAATATTCTTTCTTTTTGGCTACTTTGAATATAATCCAAAGTTTGACTTTTTATAGTACTGAATAAGCTGTATTAGTAATACATGAGTTAATAGCATTAGTTATGTAGAGATTATTTTTTTTCCACTGTTTGGTAATGTGTATTAAAAATTAAAATACATATTATTTAGCTTTAAGGGACTTTAAGAATAATTTTGTCTTTAACCAAACTAATGCATGCATTAATAGCCTTAGTATGGCTAATATTATGGTTTGCTATATATTACTTGTACATAGGATAATATCAAAATTAGTAATACATATATTGAAAAAGTATACCAAACAAGGGATTAATAATATCAAAAATGAATGCATACATTATTTTCTGTAATGCATCCTACCAAACGGTTCCTTGTACATATCCTAATGTTAACCTTGAGGTAAGGTTTTGGAAAACATCATGAATGTCTGCAGGTGAATTTTAAAGAACTTTTCACGAATTTTGACCTTGTGGATGTGAGCTCGAAAATATAGATATAACTTGTTATAAATAGAATTCATATTTAGAGAGATTCTAGGGTTTATTACTTGGTGGCTAAGTCACCATCTCCCTATAATAGAGGGTTCTATTCCATTGTAATTCATCCCAAATCAATAAGAATTCCCTCTCTCTCTTTCTCTACAATACTGCTCTTCTTCTTTTATTGTTTCATAACACGTTATCAGCACGAGACTCTACCGTCTCAAGAAGATTAAGAAACATGTTTTATGTTTTCAATATCCAGTTGCGCCTATGCTGAAAGGTTGTGTATGTAAGTCAGTAGTGTTCGTTGTCTTCACTTACCTCTTAGAGAAGAATTAGCAAACAACAATTGATCAAGACTTAGAAGACTTTTCAACTGTGAATCAAGATTAGAAAACGTGCAACAGTCTTTATTCAATGGATCAAACAAATGTCGATATCTCTCCAGGTAAACTTGGATCAAAGTTCAATTGTAAAAATATTTGTTTAATTGATTCATGTACGACACATACAATATTCAAAGAGAAGAAATATTTCTCTCATTTAAGTATGTGTAAGGCAGATGTTACTACAATTTCTGGTAGTAGTAATTTAATTGAAGGCTCTGGAAGAGCTACTATAACTCTGCCTAAGGGAACAATACTTATCATAGAGAATGCAATGTTCTCCTCCAAGTCCAAGAGGAACTTGTTGAGTTTTAAAGATATCCGTCGAAATGGATATCATATTGAGACAATAGATGAGAATAATCTTGAATATCTCATCATTACCAAAAATGTCTCTGGCCAGAAAAGGGCTATTGAGAAGTTCCCATCTTTGTCTTGTGGCCTGTATTGGACAAGAATTAGTGCAATTGAGGCACATTCTATTGTAAACCAAAAGGTTACCGATTCCAATACTTTTGTACTTTGGCATGATCGATTGGGACACCCTGGATCAATTATGATGAGACGAATTATAGAAAACTCAAATGGGCATCCATTAAAGAATTTAAAGATTCTTTTAAATAATGAATTTTCTTGCACTTCTTGTTATCAAGGCAAGTTAATTATTAGACCATCACCAACAAAGGTTGGAATTGAGTCCCCTGCGTTTTTGGAACGTATACAAGGGGACATTTGTGGACCTATTCACCCACCTAGTGGGTCGTTTAGATATTTCATGGTCTTAATAGATGCATCTTCTAGATGGTCTCATGTGTGCCTATTGTCATCACGCAACCTCGCGTTTGCAAAATTAATGGCACAAATAATTCGATTACGGGCACAATTCCCCGATAATCCAATTAAGTCTATTAGACTTGATAATGCTGCTGAGTTTTCATCCCAAGCATTTAATGATTATTGCTTATCAATTGGGATAAAAGTGGAACATCCTGTAGCTCATGTTCACACTCAAAATGGCCTTGCAGAGTCTTTAATTAAACGTCTGCAATTGATAGCAAGACCGTTACTCATGAAAACGAGGTTACCCACTTCTGTTTGGGGTCACGCCATTTTGCATGCAGCAATGCTAGTTCGTCTCAGACCGACAAATTATCATAAATATTCCCCGTTGCAATTAGTTTTGGGTCATGAACCTAATATATCCCATTTAAGAATTTTTGGATGCGCGGTATATGTGCCTGTAGCACCACCATATCGCACCAAAATGGGTCCGCAAAGAAGGTTAGGAATATATGTTGGTTTTGAATCGCCCTCCATTATTCGCTACCTCGAAACATTGACGGGGGATTTGTTTACTGCACGATTTGCAGACTGTCGATTCGATGAGACACTTTTCCCAAAATTAGGGGGAGAAGTTGGTGAAACCAAACGGGAAATTTTGTGGAAAAATCCATCATTATCTCATCTTGATCCACGTGCCTCTATTTGTGAAAAAGAGGTGCAAAAGATTATTCATTTGCAGAGAATAGCAAATCAAATGCCAGATGCATTTACGGATATGAAAAGGATAACAAAATCACATATCCCTGCGGAGAATGTTCCAATCCGTATTGATGTCCCTATTGGACAATCTTCTAGTGTCATAGCTAATGAGTCAAAAGCACGCCTTAAACGTGGCAGACCATTAGGTTCCAAAGATCGAAATCCTAGAAAAAGGAAAACAAATGATCAAAATGACACTACGAAAGAATCTCATGAAGAAATCCACGATTTAATAAATTCTGAGATTCATGAGGAATCCACTGAGCCCGAGGCTCAAGAAAATAAGGAACTATCAATAAATCCAATCGATATTGAGACAAATTTGAATCGAGTGGATATAGTGGTGGATTATGTCTTTGCATATAATGTTGCATCTAGCATTATGCAAGAAAGTGAGGATCTTGAACCTCAATCTGTTGGAGATATCGACAAAGACTTGATTGGCCAAAATGGCAAGAAGCAATCCAATCAGAGTTGAATTCGCTTGCAAAACGTGAAGTTTTTGGGCCTGTAGTCCAAACACCAAATGGTGTTAAGCCTGTTGGCTATAAATGGGTCTTTGTACGCAAGAGAAATGAGAAAAACGAGGTACAAAGATATAAGGCACGCCTTGTTGCACAAGGATTTTCACAAAGGCCTGGTGTCGATTATGAAGAGACATACTCACCCGTTATGGATGCTATAACTTTCCGTTACCTCATTAGTTTTGATGTCCAGGAAAAGCTTGACATGCATTTAATGGATGTGGTTACCGCCTACCTTTATGGCTCACTTGATAATGAGATATACATGAAAATTCCTGATGGATTTAAAATGCCAAATGCACATAATTCAAAGTCTCTGGAAATGTTTTCAATCAAATTGCAAAGATCTTTGTATGGTCTAAAGCTATCAGGACGAATGTGGTATAATCGTCTTAGTGAGTATTTATTAAAGGAAGGCTATATAAATGATGCCATTTGCCCATGTGTTTTTATAAGAAACTACATCGGAATTTGTTGTACTTGCCGTATATGTTGATGACATAAACCTATTGGAACTCCTATAGAACTCCAAAAGGCAATTGATTATTTAAAGAAGGAATTCGAGATGAAAGAT
>NW_017679618.1:0-586 GCF_001879085.1 Nicotiana attenuata
TTTAGACATAGGGCCTCCATTCCCTAGTCGCCTTTTGCCAACATTAGGGCTCCAATCCCTAAGTTGTTCCTTTTAGACATAGGGCCTCCATTCCCTAAGTTGTGCCTTTTAGACATAAGGCCTCAATTCCCTAGTCGTCTTTTGCCAACATTAGGGCTCCAATCCCTGAGTTGTGCCTTTTTATACATAGGGCCTCCATTCCCTAGTCGCCCTTTGCCAATATTAGGGCTCCAATCCCTGAGTTGTGCCTTTTTAGACATAGGGCCTCCATTCCCTAGTCGCCTTTCGCCAACATTAGGGCTCCAATCCCTGAGTTGAGCCTTTTTAGACATAGGGCTCCCATTCCCTAGTCGCCTTTTGCCAACATTAGGGCTCCAATCCCTGAGTTGAGCCTTTTTAGACAGAATGCCTCCATTCCCTAGTCGCCTTTTGCGAACATTAGGACTCCAATACCTAAGTTGTGCCTTTTTAGAGATAGGGCCTCCATTCCCTAGTCGCCTTTTGCCAACATTAGGGCTTCAATGCCTGAGTTGTGCTTTTTTAGACATAGGGCCTCCATTCCCTAGTCGCCTTTTGCCAACATTAG
>NW_017679618.1:5511-5797 GCF_001879085.1 Nicotiana attenuata
CGCCTTTTGCCAACATTAGGGCTCCAATGCCTGAGTTGAGCCTTTTAGACATAGGGCCTTCATTCCCTAGTCGTCTTTTGCCAATATTAGGGCTCCAATCCCTGAGTTGTGCCTTTTTAGACACAGGGCCTCCTTTCCCTAGTCGCCTTTTGCCAACGTTAGGGCTCCAATCCCTAAGTTGAGCCTTTTTAGACATAGGGCTCCCATTCCCTAGTCGCCTTTTGCCAACATTAGGGCTCCAATCCCTGAGTTGAGCCTTTTTAGACAGAATGCCTCCATTCCCTAG
>NW_017679618.1:10709-11066 GCF_001879085.1 Nicotiana attenuata
CCTTTTTAAACATAATGTCTCCATTCCCTAGTCGCCTTTTGCAAACATTAGGGCTCCAATACCTAAGTTGTGCCTATTTAGAGATAGGGCCTCCATTCCCTAGTCGCCTTTTGCCAACATTAGGGCTTCAATCCCTGAGTTGTGCTTTTTTAGACATAGGGCCACCATTCCCTAGTCGCCTTTTGCCAACATTAGGGCTCCAATGCCTGAGTTGAGCCTTTTAGACATAGGGCCTTCATTCCCTAGTCGTCTTTTGCCAATATTAGGGCTCCAATCCCTGAGTTGAGCCTTTTTATACATAGGGCCTCCATTCCCTAGTCGCCTTTTGCCAACATTAGGGCTCCAATCCCTGAGTTG
>NW_017679618.1:16068-16207 GCF_001879085.1 Nicotiana attenuata
TCTCCATTCCCTAGTCGCCTTTTGCAAACATTAGGGCTCCAATACCTAAGTTGTGCCTATTTAGAGATAGGGCCTCCATTCCCTAGTCGCCTTTTGCCAACATTAGGGCTTCAATCCCTGAGTTGTGCTTTTTTAGACA
>NW_017679619.1:0-7837 GCF_001879085.1 Nicotiana attenuata
ATCCCTTTCCTTTTTTAATTCAAACGACTCCTTACCCTACCTCATTTTCTCCTCAGCCGCCGCCTCTGAAACCCTCCACTCTCTCAAACTCTCTCAAGGGTTCTCAAACCCTAGCCTCCTCTTGCCGTCTCAGAACAGAGATCCACCGGAATCTATGGCCACCAAAGCTATGGGGATCTCACACCCACCCCTGGTGCTCTTATACACTGGTTTTCTGAAGATTCAAGGCCTGAACTTGAAGATCTCTACCCAGATCTCCTTCGATTCAGGGTTCCATGGTCTTCTTCGGCTTAGGTCCACGAGTTTTTCAGGCCTTTCTCATATCTAGGTTTCTTCTGAAACCCTAACCTTTCGAGGTTCTTCTGATTTCTCTAGATCTGTCCTAGATCTGTGTTTATCTTGGGGTCTCAAACGTTTTCTCAAAAGTTTCTTTCAAAACTTGCTTTTTAACCTTTTCATCTTCCTCGATTTAGGATTTCTTTGATCTTTTAACATGCTTCTTATATTTTTTTTTCTACTATGTTTCTTCTACTATGTTTCTTATGTGCTTCTTCTACTGTGTTTCTTCTACCTTGTTCTTACGAGTTCTTCTACTATATTTTTTTTGTAAGATTGCTATTTATTATTTTATTCATGAGTTTCTTCTACTGGGAAATACGTGTTCCTTTGTGATTTCTGCTCTTATTCCGTTAATGTTTTTGCCTGACTTACTTGTCTTCATCTCTAGACTCGATTAATGGTAAAAAACCCTAGAATTTGGGGATTCATTCGAGTTTTGAGGTTATTTGTTATGTGATTTGTTTTTTTCTTATCTCTGAACGTGTTGATTTCAAAACCCTAGTCTCTTTGGACCTATTTGAGTTCCTAAAGTTGCTTCCTCTACTGTTCGACTGAGTTTCGAGATCTTTGTGTCAACTTTGTTTCTTCATACGATTCTGAACTCTTTACTTGACCTTTCGCATGCTATCTGGTATTCCCTCTCCTCTGAGATGACTACCAGGTTCCTATGGTCCTCTACTCACTAATTTTCATTGATTGCATGACACTCTTCTTTGTCTTAAATCCAGCCTCGCATGCTTAATGTTTATGCACTCTTTATAGGTCAAATTTCCCTCTCAAAATAACCTTGATATTGGACTGATTTGAAATCTCTTTGTGTAATTCTGATTGCACTCTTGAATTGATTCTTTTCTTTATTGTTTTGATTTCCTTTGTTTCTTGGACTTGTTGAAATATTTTCCTTTTGACCATTCTTTTCTACTTAAGTTGATTTGATCCCACTACCTTAATTACATTAGTATGGGATTCTTACAGACCTTTCCTTAATTAAGGTCTAATGAACTTAACCCCTAATACATGTGGTATACTCGTACTGTGCTGAATATATTTCCTTATTTGTCATGTCAAGCCCCGCGTGATTTCTTTCCTTAATTAACACTTGCATGCTACCGTTTGGTTTAATTGCTTTATTAAAGGAAGTCTTTGATACTGATTTGATTTTAATAAGACACATATTCCTCCAATTATGTCTGAATTACAGTCCTTACCTTATTTCTGCATGTTTCTCACACTATAAATACCTGCTCTTTTATTAACACCCAAAAAAACACAAGAAAAAAACACTGGAGTCTTTTCTGAACTCACACTCACACACAAAGTATTCTCTCTTGCTGTTTGTGTTGTGGCTTCTTTGCAAGACTTCTGCTCTCTTTTGCTTGTCTCTTTCTGAAACTGGTACGCCTTTATTTAAACTTTTGCCTCATCCCTATGTGTTTATTCTATAGTCTCATTCTTTTGTGTGGTTTGTTGTTCATGCTTCGTAACTTATGCTAAGTATTTTTCCTTTCTTTGCTTCTGTTCTCATATGAATCCCTACCCCTAATCCCCTTTATATGTTGAGTTGAAACATTGGCCTGACAGTATCCCAATTACTGCCCAAGCCATGGTTTGACCTTCAATAGGTCCTGACTCTCCAATGTTTGGCTAGTGGGCTGGTCAGGGGTGTGCCAACATACTATATTGCTGGGCATGACCACCAGCCTGCCTTGGCATCCCCTAATTCCCTCTATTGCACTTACACTTGTTCCTAGATTCTATGTTCTGCCCCCCTCCAATGAGCCTTGCCTTGGGACCTTGAGTTCCCTCTAAACTTGGACATTGGAGGGCTGGCCCTTCCACACTGCACTTTAATTCAGTTCTATAATGATATATGGGTGTAAGCATTGCCTGGAGTTCTTGAAACACCTTGGAAATTTGACACATTCCAGATAAGAGAAAGGCCTTGGAACTTGATCCCGGCAGTTGGCTCATATCATGTTGTTAGACCTTGGGTCTGAATTAGGCTCCTTGTATGCAGCTTCAAAGCTCTGATGTAATTTTATTCTCTGTTTGATTCATTTGGTCTGTAATAAATTTTGAAATAACTTATGGGGTTTTAGTATAAGGGGAGGGTTTTCTATGTATGCATATGGGTAGATATCCTGCCTATAGGAGCTTTTCTTTGAATTTCTGCACTTTAACATATAGAAATCATGCTTATTTCTGCACTTTCATCTATAGAAATTATGCTTAGAGGAATTCTGCACTTTCATATGTAGAAACAATGCTCATAGGAATTCTGCACTTTCATATGTAGAAACCATGCTCATAGGAATTCTGCACTTTCATATATATAGAAATCATGCTCATAAGAACTCTGCATATCATATAGATATCCTGCTCATAAGAATTCCGCATGTATGAACCATGTCTTTAAGATTCTGCATTTTTGCATCTATAATTAGGCAAACAGTTATAGGTCAAAATAATAATCAATTGAATCTAGATACCATGCTCGTAGGATTTTCTGCACTCTTGCGACGCCTGTAAAAAGTGTGTAAAATTAACAACGCTAGAAAGCTTATTCTATTTAACTGTTCATGCATCACTGTCAAACCTAGTCGAGTCAGTTATGTTATCCATATAATGACTCTTTAAGATGGCCTTATCCAAAGTCCACTGGGTTCCCCTGGGACCCAAACGGACAACACCATACTCTGTGCATTTATTTGGAGAACTAAATGTTGTTTATGCCAATTATTGATTTAAATAGTCGAGTCCGGCGGGGGTAAGGGACTAACGCTTTGTTTTGCAGAAAATGAGGCACGAAGTCCCCAGATTCGACATGGTAACGAGGTTGCTAAGATGGTGGGAGGACCTTCATTCCAGTGACCGGACTCTCGTCCGCAAGTATTTGGGAAACTTACCCTCTCCTTTGGAAATTCAGCCGGAAAACAAAATCATAGAGGCTGCGACCTTATTCTAGGACAGTGATAGATCGGTATTTTGATTTGGGGACCTTGAAATGACCCCGCTGCTCGAGGAAATAGGAGGGTTGGCCGGTATTCCTTGGGAGACTCCGGGTTTGCTCATGCCAGAAAACCGCAAGGGTAAAGGTTTCTTCAAAATGATGGGGTTGAAGAAAAATTCAAGTTTGACTTGTTTGAAGGACTCCTATGTTCCTTTCGACTACCTGTACGAGAGGTACGGTCATAGCAAGTCCTACCGCACCTATCTAGACGAATTCACCCTCACATCATTGGGGCATATCCACATGAGAGTTTTCGTCTTCATGTTCTGCTTCCTGGGAATGATAGTGTTTCCCATGAAGAAGGCTAGGATCCATACCAGACTAGCCATGGTCGCCAAGACACTAATGGAGGGGATTGAAGGGCAACATTTCAGCATAGTGCCCATGATTGTTGCGGAGATCTACCGAGCTTTGGAAAATTGTCAACGAGGGGACAGTCATTTCGAGGGATGCAACTTATTACTCCAACTCTGGCTTATAGAACATCTCCAAAAGGGACGATACCGTCAAGAGCTTCCGCGAAGGCCGTGGAACGATCATATAGCCTTTCACCATCCCAATAGAATGAACTATATGCCTGACATGTTTGCTCGGCCAGGGGATGCTCGAGGATGGGTAGAATTGTTTGAAAACTTGAAAGAAGACAAGGTGCAGTGGATGTTCGAATGGTTCCCCACTGGATAGTTCATCATCCGCTCTCGGGACGCTCCATTTCTCATACTCATTGGTCTGAGGGGAACTTATCCCTATGTCCCTCTCCGGGTCATGAGGCAAGCGGGGAGAAAGAAAGTCGTACCAAAGGTAGAAAAGATGAGTCTTTTCGGGGCTGATTTCCAAGACGACGATAGCCCATACAAATGTCAAGCCCAACAAATGTGGAACAGCAAGGTCATCCTGGAGAGGGATTCCATAGAACCCGACAGGTATCATGCCGGTTACACCTTATACTATCCAGGTTGGCTAGAAGAAGATCATGCTAGGTTAGGACAGCCCGGATATGTTCGAGGTCACAGGGTCATCGACGAAAGGGCTGAGATACAGGTTAGGACAACCAGTTGCGCAAGAGGATCAGGGAGTGCGAGAGTGAGCATCAGGAGATTCAAGAGGCAAATCAAAAGTTGATCGAGGAATGGAAGGATATGGCTGTCAGAGCCAACAAGCGCCTAGGGCATTTGGAGCGAGGGTTAGTAGAGCTGGAAGGGAAGTTTATTCGGAGGACCGAGAATTGCTAAAACGCCGAAGGAAATGAAGGAGGACATTTGGCTAGGGCTTATCTGCTGCTGGGATTACATGAGTTGGTGACGCTGTTCGATGGAGCCAAAGATGCCGAGTCTAGGGAAGGTCCTTCTGGGACCAAATAGTTAGGAGCTTCTTTTCTTTTCTGCTTTGAAATGTAATAAGGCCAACGGCCATTAGTGACATTTTTTACCTTATGCAATTTTAGTGTCGTTTTGGGATTCGTCTCATTTTTATCAATAAAATGAGGCATTTAGCATTATAAGTTCTCCAAATCAACTTGTCGCTAGGCCTACCTCGGGCACAACGAGGCACCCAATTTAGGACACGATTTATATTCTTGTACTATGTGTTTAAATATTGCAATATTTCTTTCACAGAATCCGTACTAACTTGTTACCTTTTTGTTATTTTTACTTTTATTTTTTATTCCCCTTCCCAAAAAGGTTAGTTCGTGCATTCTGGCATCATCATCCTACTCCACAAGATCTAAGGGCCCTCCACCTCCTCCTTCTCCAAGTCCTATCAAAAGCAAAAACAAAGCAAAGATGGAGAACGTGAACAACATCAGAAAGGACGACTCAGCTGAAAGGGTAGAAGTTCCTCAGGGTGTTCAGGTATCCAAAGAAAGTGCCGCGCAGCTCGAACAGAGGCTACTGAAATTCCAAGAAGAGCTGGATCAAGTTCGGAACTTGGCAAGTCTGTCATTCTCCCTCACTACTCCAGACGTCAACTTTCCCAATGCTCAATACCCCATACCTCCACAAAACATCCAAAAAATACAGAAACAACCCGTTACTCATCAAAATTGCAACACATATCACAACAACACTCCACTCCTCATCCCTGAACCATCAAATGATCATCCCCACCACACTCCCATATATGTGGAAACCATGCCACAATACACTCAACCCATTACAAACACACCAGAGTCTGATGACAAAGACTCTCTCATCAAGAACCTGGCAGCTAAGCTCAACAAGTTGACTAGCTGGGTCCAGGGCGTGGAAGGAAGCAAAGGCATTGAAGGGTTGAATTATGAGGATCTTTGCATCCAGCCGGACGCTGAACTTCCCGAGGGGTACAAACCTCCCAAGTTCGAAATGTTTGACGGCTCAGGGGATCCTAGAGTCCATCTGAGGACATATTGTGATAAACTGGTCGGTGTAGGAAGAGACGAGAAGATTCGCATGAAACTCTTCATGAGATGTTTGAAAGGCGATGCGCTATCTTGGTACATTGGACAAGATCCCAAGAAATGGACGAGCTGGGTAGGAATGGCGTCCGATTTCGTGGACAGGTTCAGGTTCAACACAGAAAATGCACCAGATATCTTCTACATCCAGAATCTGAAAAAGAAACCCACTGAGACATTCCGCGAGTATGCTACTCGATGGAGATCCGAGGCTGCTAAGGTCAGGCCGGCCTTAGAGGAAGAACAGATGAACCAATTTTTCGTTCAAGTGCAAGATCCACAGTATTATGAGAGGTTAATGTTGATAGAGGGACAAAAATTCTCCGATATCATCAAGCTAGGAGAAAGGATTGAAGAGGGCATTAAGAGTGGAATAGTCACTAATTTTGAAGCACTGCAGGCTACCAACAAGGCCCTACAATCTGGTGGCGCGTCCAAGAAAAAGGACGTGAGTGCCGTGATGGTTGCACAGCGAACCAAGTTCCCAATAAAATACCAAGCCTACCCGATACCCCCTATCACATACCAACCTATCCCCAACTACCAAGCACCTCCGCCTTCTTACCAAATTCTATCACCCGCTTACCAATCATCTCCCTCTCCCACATATCAACCCACCTCACCAAGATATTCCCAACCTGCACCCGTCTACCAAGCTTATAATGCCCACTACCAATCACCTCCCGCCCGCCAAAATTTCCCCAGGCCACGCCCTAACTTTGACCGCAAACCTCCCAGGCAATACACTGCCATCGCCGAGCAAATCGACCAACTATATGAAAGACTCAAAGTAGCCGGTTACGTCACCCCAATCCCCGCCATAACTCCAAATAATCCTTCCCAGTGGGTCAATCCAAATAAAACCTGTGTATACCATTCCGTCATGAAAGGACATGCCATCGATGAGTGCCGATCTCTGAAAGATAAAATCCAAGCTCTAATTGACAACAAAATCATAGTGGCCAAGGAACCTGCTCCCAACGTTCGCGACAATCCCTTGCCTGATCATAAGGGTGGTAGTGTGCATATGATCGAAGTGGAAGATGATTAGGACCCCAAGGGGTCAATTGGATTAATTGCCGAGTGTGACGAGCCTAAGAAACCAGTCGTCACACTGAATCCAATTGTAGTTCAGATTCAGCCCTCTGGGAATGATGAAGTAAACATGTCTGTGCCTCTCGAGTTTGAACACCGTCATCCGAAAGGACCGCAGAGCCGATTGAGGTGGAGTTTGGGTCTCTGAAAGTACCATTCAAAGTTGCTATATTGCAACCTAAAACGAGAGTGCCCATTCCTGTGGTGATGTCAGCCGTAACAATGTTCCATACACAGGCCATACCTTGGGATTACACCGCCGAGGCAAGAAGGAAGGGAAAAACTAGGTCCGAAGAAGCAATTACAGCCCAGGGTGTGACCAGGACTGGCAGGGTTTATACTACGGAACATTTGGTTTAATCAAGTAAGCAGGCCTCTGGACGGCCTATTGAAAGTGGGCCCGATGATCTCTAGCGGAAGATACACGCAAAAGAATACTCAGTTGTCGACCAATTGAACAAAACACCGGCGCAGATCTCCATTCTGGCTCTACTGTAAAGCTTCGAGACACACAAGAACGCCCTGATGAAGATACTGAGTGAGGCATACGTACCCAGCAATATAACTGGAGAAGAAATGGCAAACATGGTCGGGCAGGTATTGGAGAGTCATAAGATCACTTTCCACGATGATGAGTTGCCCCCCAGAAGGTTTAGGACACAACAAAGCGTTGCACATCGCTGTGCAATGTGAAGACTATTTCATCACCAGAACTTTGATTGACGGAGGATCCAGCCTCAACATTTGTCCATTGGTGACCCTCAAAACATTGGGGAAGAGTGCATTAAATCAAGGATGGGGCTATCAACATCAAAGCTTTTGATGGTTCCCAAAGGTCCACTATTGGGGAAATCAGTTTATGTTTGCAAATGGGGCCAACTTGGTTCGATGTTGATTTTCAAGTAATAGACATCCCAGCATCCTACAACTTACTACTAGGACGACCTTGGATCCACGCC
>NW_017679619.1:10277-11157 GCF_001879085.1 Nicotiana attenuata
GTGACCCAAAAAGCAATCAAAGGACAAGCACTAGCCGATCATCTTGCCGAAAACCCCATGGGCAGAGAATACGAGCCTCTAAAGACGTATTTTCCCGATGAGGAGGTTTCTTTCATAGGAGAAGACATTGCAGAATCCTATGATGGATGGAGAGTGTTTATCAGAAACAGGTCAGCATTACCCGGTGTCCGCCAAACTCAGGTTCCCGTGCACCAACAACATGGCCGAGTACGAAGCCTGCATCTTAGGGCTCAAGCTGGCCATTGATATGAACATTCAGGAGTTACTAGTGATCGGGGATTCATACTTGCTCATACATCATGTTCGAGAAGAGTGGGCAACCAAGAATTCCAAGATACTCCCATACTTGCATCATGTACAAGAGTTGATGAAGAGGTTTACGAAGACAGAATTCCGGCATGTCCCCAGAGTTCAGAATGAGTTCGCTGATGTATTGGCCACTCTATCATCCATGATTCAACGTCCAGATAAGAACTTCATTGATCCTATCCCGATAAAAATCCAGGATCAACCTGCTTACTGCGCTCATGTCGAGGAAGAAGCGGATAGAAAACCATGATTCCATGACATTAAGAAGTACAAGTCAACAGGAGAGTATCCAGAACTTGCAAACGCTACTCAAAAGCGCACACTGCGGAGGTTATCCAATCACTTCTTTCACAGTGGAGGAATCCTGTACCGGAGGACTCCCGACTTGGGGTTATTAAGGTGTGTCGACGCAAAGGAAGCATCCAGGCTATTGGAAGAAATTCATGCAGGGACCTGCGGTCCACATATGAACGGTTTTGTCTTAGCCAAGAAAATACTCCGAGCTGGTTATTTTTGGATGACTATGGAGACGGACTGCATCCGGTATGTC
>NW_017679619.1:15456-16197 GCF_001879085.1 Nicotiana attenuata
AATCAAGGAATACCTGTCAATGCTGCCAGTCCTGGTTCCGCCCGAACCAGGTAGACCGCTATTGCTCTACCTTGCAGTACTGGATGGAGCATTTGGTTGTGTTTAGGGATAACATGATGAAACAGGGAGAAAGGAGCAAGCCATCTACTATCTCAGCAAAAAGTTCACCCCGTACGAGGCCCGGTATTCCCTGCTAGAACGCACCTGTTGTGCTCTGACTTGGGTAGCTCAGAAGTTGAGGCATTATTTCTGTGCCTATACCACTTATCTCATATCAAGGATGGATCCGCTGAAGTACATCTTCCAGAAGCCCATGCCTATGGGCAGGCTGGCCAAATGGCAAATTCTGTTGAGTGAGTTCGATATTGTCTACGTGACCCAGAAAGCGATCAAAGGACAAGCACTAGCCGATCATCTTGCCGAAAACCCCGTGGGCAGAGAATACGAGCCTCTAAAGACGTATTTTCCCGATGAGGAGGTTTCTTTCATAAGAGAAGACATTGCAGAATCCTATGATAGCTGGAGAATGTTTATCAGAAACAGGTCAGCATTACTCGGTGTCCGCCAAACTCAGGTTCCCGTGCACCAACAACATGGCCGAGTACGAAGCCTGCATCTTAGGGCTCAAGCTGGCCATTGATATGAACATTCAGGAGTTACTAGTGATCGGGGGATTCGTATACTTGCTCATACATCAGGTTCGAGAACGGAGTGGGAAAACCCAAGGAATTCCGAAGACTA
>NW_017679620.1:0-999 GCF_001879085.1 Nicotiana attenuata
GGAGCCGACACCACAAGATTCTGGTTTATGAGCCTAAAATTTTACGGGGCCTCACAAAATACCACTACACCCATCTCCAAATCATGTGTAGGATAGTTTTGCTCGTGCTTTTTCAATTGTCTCGAAGCATAAGCAATAACGCGACCATTTTGCATGAGAACACATCCTAATCCCACCCTCGAGGCGTCACAGAATACTGTAAATCCTCCAGAACCTGATGGTAAGGCTAATATTGGTGCAGTTGTCAAACACGTTTTGAGTTTCTGAAACCTCTACTCACATTCCTCCATCTACTGAAACTTTGAATTTTTCTGTTTAGCTTGGTCAGCGACGCTGATATTCTTGAAAAATCCTTCACAAAACGCCTGTAATAGCCTGCTAAGCCTAAAAAGTTGCAAATCTCTGTAGGAGAAGTAGGTCTGGGCCATTTCTGCACAGCTTCTGTCTTCTTAGGATCTACCATAATTCCATCTTTGGATACAACATGCCCCAGAAATGATACTGAGTCTAGCCAGAATTCACACAGTGAGAACTTAGCATAAAGCCGATGTTCTCACAATGTCTGCAACACAGTCCTGAGATGATCCCCGTGTTCTCCTTGGCTACGAGAATATATCAGGATATCATCAATAAACACTATCACAAATCTATCCAAAAACAGCTTGAACACCCTATTTATTAAATCCATGAATGTCGCTGGAGCATTAGTCAGTCCGAAAGGCATCACAAGGAACTCATAAAGCCTGTATCGAGTTCTGAAAGCAGCTTAGAAATATCTTCATCTTTGATTCTAAGCTGATGATAACCAGAACAGAGGTCAATCTTTGAAAAGTGGGCAGCTCCTTGTAACTGATCAAACATGTCATTTATACAAGGAAAAGGATATTATTGCGTATTGTTATCTTATTCAACTGCCTGTAGTCAATGCACATTCTCAGAGATCCATCTTTCTTCTTTACCTAATAGTACTGGTGTCACCCCATGGTGATACGCTAGGTC
>NW_017679620.1:4953-5998 GCF_001879085.1 Nicotiana attenuata
TACTAGTTAGTTTATTTATTATTATTATCTATTATTATTATTATTATTATTATTATTATATTTTTTCTAATGACCAATACACCCTTAAAAAATACAGGGTATTACAAATCTATAAAATTCAGAAAGGTTCCACATCAAAACAATACTAAGTGCTAAGGATTTGATATGGGGATTGCAGATGTTGCCACCAGATGAACTTCTACAGCCAAGGATAAAGTAATTTCACTGTTTATATCAAGGCTGAATCCTTGATCTTCTTGCATTCAATAGATTAAAATATACTCTATAAATTAAAAAGAAACAATAATTAGTACAAAAGACATTGATGTAAAGATGCAAGTCTACTTTGTAAAATGCTAAAAGAACGTTCAAAAAGAGAAAAATTATGTCTAGATAATTATTTTACAAAAAACTTTAGCATATAACAAGAGGGGAAAACTCAAGGTAACAAGATATGAAAACAAACCCGTATAATTTTTTAAGAACTTTTGAAAGGATTTTAATCTCAATTTTTTAATATCTTTTCTAGAATTGTGGCTCCTTCCAGCATTACATTGTAATCTTTAAGGTTCCACTCAATATCTATTACAATACGGCACAATATCTATTAAGTTGTTAGAATATAAATCCAAAGTTTCATATCAAAAAGGTGTATGGGGATTGAGAAATCCTAAGATGTAAATACATAAACATATCTGGAAAGAGAGAAGGCGCCTGGCTATCTAGCCAGTGATTCTGTTGGTTTGTTGTGTTCATGTGAAGAGAAAAGACGTTATTGAAGAAGGAAATAGGCAAAGAGGGAAGGGGGGTTTGGCGGCTGTCACGACCTGAAATCCACTAGTCGTGATGGCACCTAACCCAACCCACAAGGTAAGCCCAACTATCAACCAGTTCTTATAATTTAATAAAACATTAAACAAAGGATTTTCTGAATCTTATACATTTTCTAAAGACTAGTAGTACAAATCATGAGCTTCTAAGAATAGAATTTATAAAGCATATATGAATTAAATACATATTCAGTTAGAAAAACGGTACATAAACA
>NW_017679620.1:9227-10938 GCF_001879085.1 Nicotiana attenuata
AAAAACGAGTATAAGTTGAGAAGACTTTTTCCAGTTAAACTTTCAATACCTCAATTTTTTCCGGCATGGAAAGATTTTGCGATGATGAATTTTTTCTCCCAAATCTGAGTGTATTTTGCTTTGCTTATGAATAGATATTTTGAGAGTTCAATTTGTGTGTGAAAAGGATAGAAATAGGAAAAAGAAAAACAGAATAAATGGAATAAAAACGGTTAGACAAAGTCGCCGGTGAATACTACCCACTGAAATTAGAGAAGAAACGAAAAAAGAAGTGAAAGAAAAAGACAAAGAAAAAGGAAAAAAAAAGTAAGAAAAAAATGGTAAAAAAGCAAAGAGAAATATCTGAAAAATTATTTTTTCCTGCTTCTCACTCTCCCAATGAGAGTGAAATACACACACTCTGCCACGTCAGCTTTAAGGGAGCAAATAATTTTACTTTAAAATAGTTTAAGGGGGTAATAAAAATCCTGCAAAAGTAGAGTGTATAGTTGGGAATCCGGGTATAGGTCAGGGGGTACTTATGTATTTCCCTATTAACAAATACAAGTCACTAAGAAAATTATCTATGAAAAATGCAAAAGATTAAACACATAATTCACACTAAGTAAAATAAAGAAATATTGACTTGCATGAAATAAAGATATTCTATAATATATTTTATTCTTTATAACTTTTTTCGTCCTATACGATATTGTTAGTTTTTTTATATACTTCTATTTCAATCGTATTAACTTCTTAAATTTTAGAGTTTAATTAGATTACGATAGTTATTAAGTTATTAAACTAGTTTTAGACCATTAAATAAAAAACTTTTATATTAATCTATATTCAGGGTAATTAGTGATGTACATACAAATGTGATGACCCGAAAGGTCATCTCGTGTGTTAGAACTCAATTCGGGGTTCCGAGGCCTTCAAAACGTCATTATCCTTCTCTTCGATTTGCGTGCGCAGTCCGGGTGCATTTCCGGAAAGCTTTTATGTGAAAATTTGAGAAAATATTAAGTTTTGCCTTTAAAAGTTGATTATAGTTGACTTCGGTCAACATTTTGAGTAAACAGACCCGGACCCGTATTTTGACGGTCCCGGAGGGTCCGTAGAAAAATATGGGACCTGGGTGTACGCCCGAAATTGAATTCCGAGGTCCCTAGCCCGAGAAATGAATTTTTGATGAAAATTCTTAAACTGGAAATATAAAGGTTGTAATAATTTTATTAATACTTGATTATGTTGATACCGGGTCCGTATTGTGGTTGCGGAGCCCGGTACAGGTCCATTATGATATTCATACCTTATCTGTGAAATTTGTTGAGAATCGGGACTGATTTGACATAATTCTGACCTTTGGTGGAGAAAATAGAACTTTTGAACTTTCTTGAAAATTTCATGCAATTTGATGCTAAATTCGTAGTTCTAAGTGTTATTTTGGCTATTTGATCGCGCGATCAAGTCTGTATGATGCTTTTAGACTTGTGTGCATGTTTGGTTTGGAGCCCCGAGGGCTCGGGGTGAGTTTTTGCATAGGCTACGAGATGTTTTAAAACTTAGAAAATCTGGTAATTTCGCTGCAGCAGTTGTTCTGATATGCCCTTCTTCGCGTTCGCGTAAGTAGTCTCTACGAAATGTAAAATGGGGGGCAGGGGTATATTTTCTCTTCGCGAACGCGAAGGCAGGTCGCGAACGCGGAGCGAGCGGGGGGTCTTACCCGTTG
>NW_017679620.1:11175-16196 GCF_001879085.1 Nicotiana attenuata
GTAGTACAAATCATGAGCTTCTAAGAATAGAATTTATAAAGCATATATGAATTAAATACATATTCAGTTAGAAAAGGACATAAACAGAGTTTTAAAATCTAAGGCTACCATAAAAAAGAGGCAGCTACAACAGGGACGCAGGTACATCTTCCAATCCAACTCTCATCGAATACAGCAACATTGGCACCCGAGATCTGCACGCAATGTGCGGGAAGTGTAGTATAAGTACAACCGACCCCATGTACTCAAAAAGTAACAAACCTAACCTCAGGTTGAAAGTAGTAACGAGCTGGAACATAGGACGAGTCCAACACCAATAACCAACAGCAGTTCATAACAACATAGAGCATATAAACATGGAAATAACTCAGAAATAAAAAAATGTTCAGCTTTGGCGTAGTTTTTTCCCGAAAATAGTTCCGCTTTTTCATGAATATAATCCTTTACAGAAATCGTCAAAAAATATGAGACAGTTTGAACTGTAATTTTCCTGAAAACTTCTGTCAACAATAAATAAAATATTTCATTTCCTTTCCAAATAACAAGTGTGAAATACCACTCTATGCCCACATATCAATGTGTGTAAAAAATCATGAATGATGCGATACCTTACAGCATGAGGAAAAATGCATCTCTATGCCTGTATGCCATGTGTGCACGCCAATGCCATGTATCTCAGAGATGAATCATGTACTCACACTCTCAGAGTACTCAATCCCACTGTCTCACACTTTCCACTCATCATAATCAACCACTCGGTACTGTATATGTCCCATACGGCACAGGGAAGATCCATCCCGGAATATATACATCACTGACCATCGATCACTCAGTACCGAGGAAGTCTAATCCAGCCCCATGGAGAAGTTCCATCTCCAGGTATATAAATGCTTCGGACAAGATCCATGTCCAGGGAAGATTCATCCCTTAATATAATTAACCGCACTCACTGGGGGTGTGTTACAGACTCCGGGGGGGATCCTACAGCCCAAGCGCTATCATAATTATCAATATAACCGCTGCGTCCTGCAGTCTGATCCTATAAGTGTCACTCATAATTAGGCTCTCGGCCTCACTCAGTCATCAGTCTCTCCATTCTCACCCACAGGCTCACAAATGTCATAAAAACTGACCCAGAACAATGATATAATGTATCAATAAATAACAACTGAGACTGAGATAGGATATGAATGCATGAATATGACTGAGTACGAAATATCAATGAAATCAGTGAGATGACAGCAATCAACGACCAGTCTGGGTCCTAACAATATCAGCATAAAGCCTAAACATGATATCTAGCATGACTGACAGCTCAGTTACTTTACCACATGGTGAAAACACAGATATTAACAAAATAGGACCATTAAACAGTGTCATAAAAACTACAGAGTCACAATTCACAGGGTACACGCCCACACGCCCGTCACCTAGGATGTGCGTCACTTCATCATCAATCACATAGTATGAAATTCGGGGTTTCATACCCTCAGCACTAAGTTTAGAAGAGTTACTTATCTTGAACAAGCCAAATGATGCTCCAAAAATGCCATCACGCGCGTAGCGACTTCCAAATGGCTCAAAACTAGCCGAAAGCAACCCGAATACATCAGACAAAGCCCAAGGAGACAATTACAAATGATAAAGATCGAATCCTACATCAAATCCCAAATCCGGCCAAAAATCACACCCAGGCCCACGCCTCAAAACTCGACCAAACATACAAAATCCAACAACCCATTCAGTTACGAGTCCAACCATACTAGTTTCACTCAATTTCGACTCCAATTCGATGTGCAAAACTCAAAGATTCATATTATGAAACTTTAGGCAAAAACCCTCAATTTCTCTCTTTAAAATTCATCAACCAAATGCTAAATCGAAGATAAATTTATGAAATATAACCAAAACCGAGTAGAGAACACTTACCCCAATTCATATGGTGAAAATTGCTTCAAGAATCGTCTCAATGCGAGCTCTATAGCTCCCAAAATGCAAAAATGGACAAAACCCTCGAAATAGAGTACTTTATAATATGCCTAGGCCTCCTTTTTCGCGAACGCAGGATAACCATCGCGTTCGCGATGAATAAAATATCAGCCACCAAAAATGCTCTACGTGTTCACGGCACCAGCCTCGCGAACGCGATACACACTTGATACAGAAATACGCGAACACGGCCCAAGCCTCACGACCGCGATGAATAGAAGTCCTCCAGCCCAGATCATATCTCAACTCTACGCAAATGCGATCACCCATACGCGAACGCGAAAAAGTCTTGCCCCTACACTACGCGATCGCGGACCTATATTTGTGAACGCGAAGAAGAAAACGCTAGTGCCATCAAAATACACTACGCGATCGCGACACTTGCCACACAAACGCAATGAAGGACTGAGACACTAGAAAACCAGCAGAACACAGCAGTGCAACAATGAAGGAAAAATAACCCGAAATCAATTAGAAACAAGCCCGAGCCCCTCGGGACCACGTCCAAACATACCAACAAGTCCCATAACACAACACGGACCTACTCGAGGCCTCAAAACACACATAACAACATCGAAACAACGAATCACACCTCGATTCAAAATCATTGAACTTTGAAACTTCAAATTCCACAACCGATGCCGAAACCTATCAAATCACGTCCGATAGACCTCAAATTTTGTACACAAGTCATATTTGACATTACGGACCTGCTCCAACTTCCAGAATCGGAATCTGACCCCGATATCAAAAAGTCCACTCCCGGCCAAACTTTCCAAAATTCCTCTTTCGCCATTTCTAGCCCAATTCTAGTACGGACCTCCAAATCACAATTCGAACGCGCTCCTAAGTCCAAAATCACCTAACGGAGCCAACGGAACCATCAAAAATCCAATTTGAGATCAAATTCTATAAAGTCAAACATGGTCAAACCTTTCAAATTTAAAGCTTCTAGCTGAGAATTATTTTTTCAGATCAATTCCGAATAACATGAAAATCAAAACCGACGATCCACATAAGTCATAATACATCATACGGAGCAACACATGCCCTCAAACAACTGAGCGAAGTGCAAATGCTCAAAATGACCGGTCGGATCGTTACAGCGGCTGAGAAGGGAAATACACTTAGTGAGAAGACGACTTTATTAGGTTTTGTAGATTTTGGTTTGGGCCAAACCTTTACGTTCCTTTTCGTTTGGTTATTACTATATATTTGCACTTTTAGTTCTTACCTAATCTAAATCCCATAAATGCGAGAAATGTAAGTATTAACAAAGGGAAAACGCATAAGTACCCCCCTGACCTATACCCGGATTTCCAACTACACACTTTATCTTTGTGAAAATCCTATTATCCCCCTAAATTTTTTTAAATGGAATAAATACCACCCTAAAACTAGACAACCAAACTCTTGGCAAGCGGTGAAGTACACGCGCTGCCACATGTATATTTAGTACTTTTTTATTTTTTCTTCTTTTTCTTAACCTTATTTCTTATCATTCTTATTTTATTTTTTTGTTATTTCATTCTCTTTCTTTTTGTCTTGGTCACTGGCGCATAAAATGGTGGTCGCCGAAATTCAAGGACACCATTTTTTTCGGCGGAAAAAAATTTTCCGGCGACAGATTTTTATCCTGATCATAGTGTGTTTTGATTTATACATCTATATAAATTTTTATTAAAAATGTAATTTATGTGTGGGAGGAAGAGCAAAAAGAAAAAACGAGTATAAGTTGAGAAGACTTTTTCCAGTTAAACTTTCAATACCTCAATTTTTTCCGGCATGGGAAGATTTTACGATGATGAATTTTTTCCCCCAAATCTGAGTGTATTTTGCTTTGCTTATGAATAGATATTTTGAGAGTTCAATTTGTGTGTGAAAAGGATAGAAATAGGAAAAAGAAAAACAGAATAAATGGAAGAAAAACGGTTAGACAAAGCCGCCGGTGAATACTACCCACCGGAATTAGAGAAGAAACGAAAAAAGAAGTGAAAGAAAAAGGAAAAAAAAGTAAGAAAAAAATGGTAAAAAAGCAAAGAGAAATATCTGAAAAATTATTTTTTCCTGCTTCTCACTCTCCCAATGAGAGTGAAATACACACACTCTGCCACGTCAGCTTTAAGGGCGCAAATAATTTTACTTTAAAACAGTTTAAGGGGGTAATAAAAATCCTGCAAAAGTAGAGTGTATAGTTGGTAATCCGGGTATATGTCAGGGGGGTACTTATGTATTTTCCTATTAACAAATACAAGTCACTAAGAAAATTATCTATGAAAAATGCAAAAGATTAAACACATAATTCACACTAAGTAAAATAAAGAATTATTGACTTGCATGAAATAAAGATATTCTATAATATATTTTATTCTTTATAACTTTTTTCGTCCTATACGATATTGTTAGTTTTTTTATATGCTTCTATTTCAATCGTATTAACTTCTTAATTTTAGAGTTTAATTAGATTACGAATAGTTATTAAGTTATTATACTAGTTTTAGACCATTAAATAAAAAACTTTTATATTAATCTAAATTCAGGGTAATTAGTGATGTACATACAAATGTGATGACCCGAAAGGTCATCTCGTGTTAGAACTCAATTCGGGGTTCCGAGGCCTTCAAAACCTCATTATCCTTCTCTTCGATTTGCGTGCGCAGTCCTGGCGCGTTTTCGGAAAGCTTTTATGTGAAAATTTGAGAAAATATTAAGTTTTGCCTTTAAAAGTTGATTATAGTTGACTTCGGTCAACATTTTAAGTAAACAGACCCGGACCCGTGTTTTGACGATCCCGGAGGGTCCGTAGAAAAATATGGGACCTGGGTGTACGCCCGAAATCGAATTCCGAGGTCCCTAGCCCGAGAAATGAATTTTTGATGAAAATTCTTAAACTGGAAATATAAAGGTTGTAATAATTTTATTAATACTTGATTATGTTGATACCGGGTCCGTATTGTGGTTGCGGATCCCGGTACAGGTCCGTTATGATATTCATACCTTATCTGTGAAATTTGGTGAGAATCGGGACTGAT